>NC_140243.1:15031564-15091564 GCF_949987555.1 Borostomias antarcticus | reverse complement strand
GGGCGGAACACAGTGGAGGTTGACCAACCCTGCGGGCGCCCAGATCTCCGTCGGACACGGCATCACGCATGATCTATGTCAGCTGTGTGACCTTCGAAAGTTCTCCTCCCCACCTTCCTGTGGTCTACCCAGAGCTTGTCATTTCACTGTGTTGTTCTATCTCTCTCATTTCCAGGCCTCTCAGACATAAATCAGAGGGACAACACGTTGTTTTTGCCCGGACGGACATCAGAAAAGGCAGTTGAAATGATCAATATGTGGCACTGAGAGGCGTGCCGTGGAAGAGGCGTGCCAACTGTCTGTCCAGCTTTAGAGCCTCTGCCAGTCAAAGCAATGGGTCAAATTGCATCTTGGGAAGCAATTAAATGCAAGATCCCAACCCAAACGTTCAATGGCTGCTATTCTTCTTGCAGGGTATTTGATGGAATGATGGGAAACCCGGTGAAAGTTTAGCGCCCCATCCAGGGGGTGTATTTGTACATGAAGCTACCTCACACTAGAGTATAACTGGACATACTGTAGGCTCCTGGCCTATGGGCCATTCTGGCTCGAATAAAGGTTACCTAAAATAAATCGTAGCCCTTTTGCACCACCTGCAGTGATTTACTTATTTGAAGCAAACATTATTAGGATGTTCATGTTTAACCAGATGACCGATAGAGAGAGAGAGAGAGAGAGAGAGAGAGAGAGAGAAAGAGAGAGAGAGAGAGAAACATTGGCTGAATCAATGTGTTGTGTGGTATGTCCATGAAGCAATCTGTGTATTATTCCACATAAGGAATATGATATGCATGGGGAAAGACTCTCATTTGCCTGTCTTGCCATAATAAACACTATGATGTGTACTAGACCATAGATTACGCACTGGCAGATACTTGGCTGATATCCAACACAGTTGCCATAAAGTCAAGCACTTTATACAGTAACTGGAGAGCAAATGCTCCAGTGCTTTTTGAACAGTTAACTCCAAAGTATTTGGACAGTTTCATATTTGTTATTGTTTTGGCCCTGTACTTCGGATTTTGAATTATACCTTTCAATTATTGGTATGGGGTTGGTATGGGGATAAAGCACCTACTGTCAGCTTTAATTTTAGGGTATTTTCATTTAAATTAAATTCAGGTCAGGTCAATAATCTCCAGGATGTAGGCACTGCTGAGTCACTGACTAGCACATGTATAAAACTACACCGACAGAGGTTACAATACACCATGAAAACCACTTGTAAGCCTTGCGAACAGAACTGCCAGGTTCCAGTGAAATAAAGAGTGCCTAAAAGAGCCTGTAGAGTTCTGGAACAAAGTCTCATGTACAGGAGTGATCGCAAGGGGAATATGTGGGGAATAAGGAACTGCCCCTGATCCAAAGCATATCCCATCATCTCTGGAACATAGTAAAGATGGTGTTATGGCGTGGGCACGTATGGCTTATTGAACTTTGAGCATGCATTTTATTACATGCTATAAAATGTAGACACGACTGTAGGCTAGAAACTTCCAAACCATGCAGCAACTGTTGGCTAGAATGGGCCTGGCAGATCAGTCCACAAGGAAGATGCTACTCAACAAATGTCGATGGTGACTTCAGGCAGTCATTACATACAATAGATAAGCACCCAAGTACAAAACATGACTACTTTATTTATGTAATGTTAGTACGTCTGCCCCAGCGACAGGCAGCACAGGGTAAGAGGAAATGTTTTCGGTGCTGTGTGTTGGTTGGTTGGTTGGTTGGTACAGGGTGAAGGATTACACAAAAACTACCTGACCGATTTTCATGAAACTCGGTGGAAGCATGTAGCATGGTCCTACTTAGAACTAAATTTTTCGAGCAGATCCAAATCACGGGGCAGATCCACGAATGAAAACAAAACTTGGAGCAAAGTCAGCTCCCGGTGTGGGGATACTAGAGACACAGGGTTTAGAATGGGGTGTGAGGGGGGAGAGCCCAGAGTGCATTTTGTGTCAATGGGGGGATTGAAACGGCCATACTGTACCTCGATGGTGGAAGGTCACAGAGACACAGGGTTTAAACTAGCATGAAGCTGTAAACCTAACGAATACAGCAACACTGAGCAATACAGATCGTACTCTTTTGTGTATCGTTCATTCCACACTCGTTCCTTAATAACTACTATAGTATTTCCCAGTCTGTTCTCTATCCTTATCTACTATATAGTCATGTATTCAGAGTTAATCAGAAACTACTCATTAACAAATCATTCGTTCCTCACTCGTTCCTTGGTAACTACTCGTAACTACATTTTTGTGTAGGCCTATTGTAAAGTGTTACCCATTTCATTGTACGTGGCAACCGTATCATGTACATATGACGTATATGCAAGATTGATTTATTTGTATTTATTTACTAGGAATTGAAAGAGTACAAATCAAAAATACTTCAAAATGTGTCACTGTCCAACTACTTTTGGAGTCAACTGTACAGTAAGTTTCAGGACTGAATGAGCCATTTAACAGACAATTATTGCCGGGAATCCAACCAATATGCATTTCAAACAACTTTCCAGTTGAATTACAGTGCTTATTTCATATGTTTAAGTGTTTTCGTCGCCAGGAGTAAAAACCGATGGTTTGGGAAAGTCAGCAAATGGAGATGACTGTTTTTGTGTTTGTTTAATTTGTTTGACGGTAAGCAACCTGAATGTGTGTTTTGTGTGTAATGTTTGCTATCCAAAACTAGCGTGTGGGTGAGCAGTTCCTCCGCGCGCGCCACAATCTACGGTGGACAAGGACCAAAATAAAGAGTCAGTTTACTGTACATGCACTATACAAGCTCTCTTCTCCCTGGAGAGGGAAGTTCTTCACTAATGAATTAGCTATGAAATAAAAACATATACTATAGGAGTAGGAAATGGAGCTGACCACAAGTCTTCAAGATTCAACACACTGGGAAGGCAAGGCAAGTTTATTTATATAGCACATTTCAGCCACAGGGCAATTCAAGGTGCTTTACATGAGACATTAAAAGCATTAAAACAAAATGCAAGACATTATAGACATTTAAAACAAAAAGCAGGACAAATAGAATACAGGAATAAAAGTTACAGTGCAGTTTACAGATAAACATAACTCCTCTTAGAAAGCAGTGGCAAAAAGAAAAGTCTTCAGGCTTGTTTTAAAAGAACCTAGAGTTGCAGCAGACCTGCAGTTTTCTGGAAGTTTGTTCCAGATATGTGGGGCATAAAAACTGAGTAAAAACTGAACACTGCTTCTCCATGTTTTGTTTTAACTCTGGGGACAGAAAGCAGACCTGTGCCAGACGACCTGAGGGGTCTGGATGGTTCATAGCGTATGAGCAGATCATACAGTGCTTTGTAAACCAACAGCAGTATTTTAAAGTCAATTCTTTGACAGACAGGAAGCCAGTGTAAAGACCTTAGAACTGATGTGATGTGATCCACTTTCTTAGTCTTGGAACTGGAATGTTTTTATGTTTCACTATGTTGCGTCAACAAAATAAGATGCCATTCTTTAAAGTGTGGCCATCTTCTCAGACATATATAATGTTATGACATTGCGCTGTGCATTTTATGCAGACTCAGGCAGGAAGACAATCTTTCCACATGGGTCATCATCCAAAACGTGCATTTTGTTGCTGTTTCCTTCTCCTTCTCTGTCAGAATTTTCCGTACCGTTAAATCTCCAGCAGCTCACCAGTAACACTGGAAAAAATGACAAACCTTCCAGGAGCTTTGCTGTAAACGAGCCTGCTTTCCTGCTCCTTCTCCAGGGGGAGGTTGGCACAGTGACCGCAGGGCTTTCCCACCACAGGGGTGCCTGTGCTAAAGGTCTCAGGAGCTGTGAGAATGACTTCACTCTAAAGACTTCCGCTCCAAGGAAGCTACTGTTTCAACAGTACAGTTGATGAGAAAGAGAGAGAGAGCACTGAGGGATGTGTGGGGGCTGGACAAAGGCAACTTATTGGCATATATTTGCAAACTACCATAGTAATTACAGAGATAGTGTGATTCTCTCAAATATCCGAGGTGCTCATACCAAAAAGCATACATTTTAACTGAGAAACATACTGTAATTGGACCATGTTTATGGAAAGAGAGGTGTTCACACTGCAACAAAATTTCCAGCAGCAAAAAAATGGAATGCTTCCCAGTTTTGTTATGACTAACGCTGATAAAAAACAAATGGAAAACCATTTTCTATAATGATGTTTACACTTCCTAGAAATCATTTGACAGAGTGAAGTGCATTGCTCAATGTTGACTTATAATTAGAACCATCATTTTGTACTTAACCTTATCAACTGAGTATGCATACTAATCTAGATGAGTGACACAAGTACATCATGGTCAATACCAGAAGGATGCAGCATAATTTGTGAGGCACACCCAGTACTTACACCTGACTGACTGTAACATCTCTTAGGGGGAAAATGCAGTACTTTAATAGTATGGGGCATATCATCACACCCAGTTTTGCTACCTCACATGCTTTCGCATTCACTCATCCATGTTTTGTTTTTTATGACTCATCCTGTGGATCCGAGCTAAGTCATTTTACAAGATGACCCATCAGATGTAGAGAGGATAGCCTCCAGCCAGGCTCAAGGTTAGACAGACAGATGGTTTGACTGCTGCCGATTTCCAAACAAGCAGAGCAGCTAAATAAAATGAATTCATTGCCAGTAACAGGGCGTTGAAAACTATATTTGTCCGCCGAGGTTTTGTGACTGGAAGGAGAACAGAAGGAACTGTTTAATCCGTCAGTAGAAATTGATAGGTGCAGAGTGGAAATAAGCCTCTCATTCAAGAAAAGAGATCCCCTTCTGAAAAGGGGGGAAAAAATAAATATCAGTGAATGCCTCTCCTTGGATGTTTTTCTCCACCACACCGTATTTGTTTTAAGGGGGTTGTCAGGAGAATTTCTCCTCAAGCCAGTCCATCCAGAGGAGTTTTCAGCGAGGTCTCCCTCTGACCACAATGGTGGTTCTCTGACAGTCACTCTGTGGCTGAATTATGGCCCAGTCCAGCTTTCTTGGAAGCGTATGACGACCACATGAATGGCCTTCAGGGAAGCCGAGTTGTTCCGCAGCCGTTTGAAAAGGGCTCGGATGAAGATGGGGAGCGTTAGGGAGGGATAACCTGCGCATCTCCACACGTTCCTGAGTGACCTCTCACTTCCACCAACTGGGCTCGCATGGAAACCATCACAAACCAGCATGCATTTCTGCGGTCTACCTTTTTGCTACCTGTCTGTTTGCCTGTCTGTCTCTCTGTCGGTTGGTCTGTCTGTCTTTCTGTTTGTCTGACTCTCTGCGTGCCTGTTTATCTGTCTTTTTGTTTGTCTTTCTGACTATCTTGTCTGACTAGAAATGTGCTTGTGGTGAGGGAAGGTATCAAATCGTTGGTCCCAGTCCTGGAGAAATGTGAGATCTGATGAGAGGTACATGTAATCTTGGGGAAGATTTATCCAGGGGACAGGGATAGAATCAGATGTTGGTCAGGCCAGCGCAACAGCTGTTCCCCACAACAGACCAGTTCTAAAGTTTTGAACCGTAGAGGCATGTGAGGTATGTTCCTAAGTACAGATTTATCCTGTTGTTTTGGAATGAAGCTGAAATGTGATGAATCCGCTTAGCTATTAAAGTTTTACTTTCAGCTAAAACCATTGACAGCTATTCCAGAGTCAAAAAGAAATTCAGTCTTCCATTCTGTCTAATCAAATTGGAGGCCAATCCAGACATTCCTTGAGAAACCCACTAATCCCAGTCTGACTAACTGTCCTACACTGCCAGCTCTATGTTATGAACCAGGCTAAGAAAATGCATTCTGTCGTATTTCAACAGTATAGAGTTTACCTCAGGGTATCAATGTAATCCCAAATGATTATACAGTTGAATTTATTGAGACCAAATATAACTAGTATCCAAGGTGAAGCTGCAGAAACATAATATGAAATCTGTTGCAGTTCCCTCTTGAAACTATGTATTTCCACACCGAGGGCATTTAGGGAACATTTGCCTATTGGAAATTCATAGAACTGCAGTGTTGATTCCTGGTAGACTGGTGTGGGCAGCCACAGCTGTGGTTGGAGACTAGGTCTGAGATGCTGCAAGGTGGTAGCACCACGCCAGGTAGACACACGAGTTCCTGGAAAGGCTTAGTATAGGAAGGTTAGGGAAAGGTGGTGTTTGGAAGAGATCTGCAGAATTTTAGCAGACACTTTCATCTGAAGGAACTTCTAGTGACTGTGTAGATTTTTAGTCATCACTGTCCCAGTGAGAATTGAACCCACAACCCTAATATCACCAGCGCCGTACACCAGGTCACTGAGCCGAACAGAGCCTGGCGTCCAACCAACCAGGCTGTTGAAGTGGCAACACACAACCACCTCTGCTCTACGGTAAGTGAATGTGGGCTGGCAGACGCTCTGTAATAAAACCCAGCCACCACAGCTCCTAAATTCACACTTGTTGCCCCATGTGGCGTTTTCTGATGAAATACTTGGGTGAGATGATTTGTAGTTCTCCTGATGTGAGTCATGCTGGGAGCATCACTGGGCTGGGCTGCCAGCGCAGAACATTTATGGCCTAATATTTGTCAGGAGACCAGGAGGAGTGGCGGCCATGTGGATACTGAAGTTCAGTATGGTTAAATCCTGTATAAACGTGTGGTTCAAGGGGGTTCAACGCCCCAAACACAAACTGTCACTTTACCAACATGAAGAAGGGTTGTGACTCAGCTACCAAAACCATCAGAGATGCCTCTGGTTGTGGCATGCAGACTGGTAACAGACCCATTACAAAGAGACCAGAGGCAGATCACCATCTGGCCCTTGAAAGGCAAATCAGTATGCCTGTGTGTGTTTGTATGTGTGTGGTGTGTGTGTGCGTGTGTGTGTGGTTGGTAGTGGGTAACCAGGGTATGAATTAAGCTCATAAACGTCTCTAAACCTATTGGGTTTCAAAGCATCTCTAAGGTCTGAGGCATTGCTCCAGCCCTCCATCTCCAGGACTCTTTTGGGCTCTGTTGTGGTACTGTACGAAACACCAAATGAATGGATTCACCAACTGATTCACCAGATGCTTCGGCAAAGGCCACTGGGCATGGGAGCAGAGCAGGTTCAAATGGTCGGTCATGCTAGGCTTATCATTCAAGTAGCTCCAGTGTGTCCAACATGCCCCAGTAGTTGGCTTAGAGGTAGTTCGGTGATGAGTGCTAGATGTCTGGGGTTTTGGGTGTGCAGTCTTGTGGTATAGAACCCCCCCCCCCCACACACACACACACACACACACAAATATCACCCCACCCCCTCTGCAAAAATCCCATCCAGGCTAAGGAAATGAAATCAATAGAATGAATTTATTGTATGATATTTCTGTTCATTAAATAGCACAATCAAAATCTGTATCCGTCCGATATCTGCAAAAATCTGCATCATACAGTAGGTCGTATTTTACCTGGCACCCTTTGTGCTGGCCATGAGGTTGTGATGATCTCACATAAACATGTCTTGTTGCTACAGTACAGTTGTAAACATCACAGACTGATCACATCTTTAATCCGAAAATAGAGCAAGTCAATGAAACACCAATCTTGGTTTTGGATGTAGAAATAACGCTGTGAAATTCATTGTCTCCCCTCCTGTCATGACCTGTTTGTGGCAGAAAAAAAGCATCAAGCCCAGTCAGAGATCACAATGATTGGTGAAATGTAATCACCTATTCATGCCACTTCATTTTATGGTACTTTATTACCTCCGCCCCCGGCAACAGCGCAGAGCGAGAGGTCATGTTTTTGGTGATGTGTTTGTTTGTTTGTGCGTTAGCAGGATTGCGCAAAAACTACCTAACCAATGTTCATGAAACTCGGTGGAGGGGTGTAGCATGGGCCAACTGAAGCCTAATTTATGCTTCTTGAAAAGTGTTGCTCGACAAAAAAAGAAGCTCGACATGTTGCATTTATGCTTCGGGCGACACTTCGCGTCGTCTCTATGGAAACAATCAGCTGCGCGCTTGTCATTCTGTTGCACGTTTCTTGTCATTCTGAGAGAAGCGGCTTTCTGAGGGAAAGAGTTTAATCTGCGGTAAAGAGGTTATTCAGAGAGCGGTTTTCATTGTGTTTTGTTTTCATTATTTTCCGCAGTACATGGGCAACTCTGTGAAGGGGCAGGGATGAATTGTAGAGATGGGGATATCTCCTCACAAGCTCAGAGAGCCCTTCCATGACAGCCAAATGTCAAATGACAGCCAAAACTAAAACGAGGCTGTGGAACAAGCATATCCATGGCAACGCACAAGCCTTTTATCTAGCTATCCAATCACACTTGAGTGACAATATGTGATGGAGTCAGCGACATTAGAAAAAAAACGTTGGTGCACGACAGCCCTCGGCGACACTTTTTTTCCACAAAAAGTGTCGCCCATGACGTCAAAAGTGTTGAGCGACGGTTTTAAAAGTGTCGAACGACGAAGCATAAATTGGGCTTAAGAGCCCATTAAATTTTGGAGCGGATCCGAATCACAGGGCAGATCCACTAATTAAAACAAAACTTAGAACGAAGCTAGCTCCCTGTGTGGGGGCGCTCGAGACACGGAGTGCACCAAACCGCCCCCAGCCAGCTGAGACCCGAGGGGGGTGCCACAGAGCTGACCAAACCTAGCCCAGATAGCAAGCGGATCTGGGCCATATACAGGCCAGATCTGGCCCTTGTGGCTTAGTTCCGGCCCATATATGGCCCAGAATCATTACACATCCGCTTGCTATCTGGGGCTACTTCCATTCATTTTTTGGACTTGGGCTCAGGATTGAAACAGTCATATTTCGACATGGGAAGGTCACAGAGACAGTGTTTGGACTGGCATAATGCTCTCGGCCTAACAAATGCAGCAATACCAAACATGTCCTGCTCTCATGCACATGTGTGCCCACCGAGCCACGAAATGGATACACGGGTGGAGGTCTGTGCTCTTCGAGCCCCATTTCTAGTTGGGCTATGTTATATTATGGGTCTGTATTTTGACTTGGCAGGCGTTAAACAGTCAGAGATAGGAGATAGACCTTCCTACCAGTGGCTTTAGAATGGTGTTTTTAATGCCTCTTCCACTCCCTAGGCCCCTATTCAACTGGTCCACAATTTGAACCATGCATACCGGTCCACTGTGGGGGGAAAAGGCCAGGAAGACCTGTCATAGAAAACTGGGATTTGAGTGCTGATGGAGTGAAACTGACAGCTCTATCCTGCTCATGACACGTTCCTCTTGATCGATGCTGCCTTCTTCATCTGCAACACATCTTGAATCCCAGCAGATACTCATCTCCAGACAGCCTTTCCATTCATTCACTCCTCTAATGTGATTTCTGGTAAACAACACAAGTGTCTGGGGAGCTTAGTGCCATGCGGTGTCCCTCCTAAAATGTGGCTTTAAATGTTGCGATTCCCACCATGCTCCTCCTGTTGGGGATTTCTTTCCAAGCTCACTTTCCTCTGTTTAAGTCATTATCTCTATCCTCCTCGGTCCCTCACATGCATTGCAACAGACTAGGCTCAGTTGTGAATGGCTGAACCGAATTAACAACTGAGCAGACAGGCACTAGTTCAACTGAGGAGTGAGTTTACTACGCCAGCTGCAACATATTATCATCCTGGGCTTGTAGACAACACAATTAGCTTCTATGGATAGGCACAATGTTAACACTTTAGTAAATAGGTCTTTTTCCTGTATAAAGCCAAAGCATTCCTTTCCCCTATACAAAACCAAAGCTATTGCTACATGCTTATGAATCCATTACCAAGTGCACACAATTTGTGCATTTCGCTGCCGGTTAAGCTTAAAGGGGTAGTTCAGAATTTTGGACATAGTCATTTATGACTTACCTATAATGTTGATTGATTGAGAACATTTTCAGCTGATACCATGCTGTCTCTCGTTCTGGCGTTAGTGGCATGTTAATGCTAGTGCAATCGAACTGAAATGGCTAGAATTCAAAGAAAGCTCACTTATAAACACTCCAAACAAGGGTCGCCAGATAAACTAAATTCCTCATCAAAGTCAGACATATCCCTTTCGAACGTGGCCATTGGAACTGGATAGTAAGAGTCTACTCTTCTGTTCCTTGTTGTGTTGTGAAGACAATAGTGCCGGCTATTTATGTATCGCCCCACTTCCCTATTTACAGAGAGAGCCATAGGTCCGAACAAACAAACAGGTTCAACAATAATGACAAATGATGGTATAAAAACTCAAATGAGCCCCCGACAGACTGTCCTCATACTTGATTTGGGTGCACTGTGGAGTGTTTAAGTGAGTTTTCTTTGAATGCTGTTTCTACTGCATTGCGCTGTATTAGCATGCCGCTAACACCAGCACAAGAGACAGCATGGAATCAGCTGAAAATGTTCTCCATCAATCAATAATATTATGGGTATGTCGTAAATGAGGCTCTATGTCAAAAATTCGGAAGTATCCTTTTAAGGATTCCACTCGTGATTAGGTTAGGGTTAGTTAATAAACTTGAGTGGTTAGGATTGGGGCTAGGGCTAGGGTTAGGTTTACTCCAATAAAAAGCACTAGCACAAAAGGGTTGCACTCTCCTGGGATCAACGATCTCACGACAGCTTGGATACAAGCACAATATATTTATACCTCCCCCCCCCCCCCACACACACACACCCTCAGCACTGCATTTCTTAATTTACTACATACACTGTGATTCCTAAATAGCACTAACTACAGAATACTTGCAAATGCATGTGCACAGTCAGCACATCACTACACTACATTGCACAGGCCTTCCTATCCACAGCTAAAAATGGAGAACGGGCTGCCAATTAGAATACATGCTCATGGACCACCCATTTTTAAACAACAGTCAACAGGTGCTGGTGAACCCAGCTCGGTACTGCCCTCTCCTCCTGATTCCTAGAACCCCAGCTGCTCGGGTATATGGAAATGGTTGGATTCCTCTGTGGGTTCCTCAGAATTTTCACTTCAGAGAGCGGGAGAACAAGTGAGAGAGTGTATGGACACAGAGAGACAGAACTAGCCACAGCAGACACACCCAGCACCGGACTGCACAGCTGTCCTGGCACATTGACTGGCACAAAACTGATGCTTCATGGAGTGGTGCTCAACCTCTATTGTTATTTTGGCTTTACCCTTAACTTTACTTCAGCAAATATTAAATCCATGCACTGGCTTTTCATTGGTCACAGGCTGTTTCAATTTCCTCCTAGATTTCCTCCGAATAAACGAAACATCTGAAATGCGAGTTTAATGACTCAACTGGTTCAAACTGGAAGATGTCTTGAAAGGGAAAGAGGATTTTTTTTTACGCTTAAATGAGGATCGTCAAAAAAAACATACACCTCGGTGTGGACACTGGCAGCAATGGGACGCAGTGGAAAACAGCTCTGAAATCTTGGGTCCCAGGTATAAATGGCTGGGGCAACACTACTCCTAAAACGTACTGTTAAATGACTGTGGTTGTAGACCAATCTGGAATGATTCCTCTGTGGCTTTGCTGATGTGTTGAAAGTGAGAAAGAAAAACAATTCTCTCAACGACATCCAATGGAGATGTGCACCACACCCATGGATAAATCGGACAATTCCTGCCTTCTCAAAAAGTCAACATGAAACGTTACCAAATCATCCCCACATTCATGATTAAAGTGCTGTGAAAGCACAAGTATAAAGTTTTATGGAGCTTGCACTGTTAATGAGAGAGGGAAAACGCAAGAGATGTATTATTGTTATGAATTTTTTGCAGTATCTGAAATGTGACAGGGGCTTTTGCCCTCACACTGTTTTTACATGTTCTTTACCAGTGGCGTAGAGGGCCACATAGGGCCAATCCCCAACCCCCAAACTCCAGGACCTCGTTCCTAGCCTCGCAGACGCCACCATCAGATTTATTTACTTATTTATTTAATTTATAGCCTTTATTTAACCAGGTGAAAGCCCATCGAGACACTGGGTCACTTTTCCAAGGGATGTTATAGAATCTGTTTCAAGGGAAGGAGGTGCTCTCTTTTCTCGCATGAACATTCAATGCGGGTGATGTAGCTGGTAACCTCCTTTCCTGTTAGCCTGTTAGCTGGCTGTGTCTACTCCCTCCTTGGCTTGCCGAGAGGACCCGGAGTGGATTGCGTCTACCTGCTACTTTCCTCCTGAGGTTCAACCTCTCCTCTGGGCCAGGGGACGATATCAAAAACCCTTCACAGTTGGCTTGGGCTGGCCAGTGGTGTTGGTGCCCTCAGACTGTTTTCACATGTTCTTCACCAGTTGAGTAGAAGGCCATAACCCAGTTCCTCGCCCAGACACCACATCCCAGACACCAGCCCCCAGACTCTAACCCTCTGACTAGGCCCCAAGCTCCAGGATCAAGGCCCGAGGCTCCAGGCCCCAGAATCCAAGCCCCAGGCTCTAGGCTCCAGCTGGGTCTGTGACAGGGCAAGGGCAGAGCCTGGCTAGGGGAGTTCCCAGTGCTTAACAGTAGCTGTTATGATGAATGGGCTCACTGTCTGTGCTGTGGTGTGCTGTGGGTCTAATGTGCACTGCAACATGATGTTTACCCAACTTTTATCTCATCAAAGCAAAATCTTTAGCTATTCCTTCTCTTTCACTCTGGTGTAGCTGTTATCTTATTGAGTGGCACAGACAGTATGTAGCAAGTTTAACCAGTGCATCCATGATAGAGGGAAACACAAAGTCACAGGAAAGAAGAGCCTCACAGACAACAACATCAGATGTCAAGAATGTGCACACAGGAACATCCAATGCGGGTGATGCCACCTCTCCTCCAGGCCAGGGGGTGATATCAAAAACCCTTCACAGTTGGTTTGGGCTAGGCCAGTGGTGTTGGTGGCAAAGCCAGGCACAATGAATTTTAAAAAAGCCCAGTGGAGCCATAGATAGGTACAGTAGTACAGTAGAATTAAAAAGTCCTGTGGAGCCATAGATAGATACAGTAGATACTTTATTGATCCGCCCAGGGGGAAGTGTGACGTTTCAGCAGTTGAAATTACAGCGAGGTTGGAAAGAAAAAGGACATTAGATACAGAGTAATGAAAAAGACACTAGATAATGGGGTAGTAGAATAAAAAGTCGGAATAACAGGGGCTATACTGTATACATTCATATGTACAGTAACTGTGCAGTAAAGAATAGATTAAGATACTGTATGTACCTGCATACACTCAGTCTGTTTAAATATATAACTATATAAGTACTGTATATAAGTCTAGGAATACACAATATGTACAAGATATATATGTACCTGTATACTGTACATTCAGTCTGTATATACAGTATATAACTATACAAATATGTCTAGGAGTACACATATACTGTATACATACATACTGTCCATACATACATACATACATACATACATACATACATACATACATACATACATACATACATACATAAGGGCTGTCCAGGTACATCTAGTAATACTCAAGTAAACATACATACGTGCACACCTCCATGACACAGGACGCTCAGGCACAGTTATACAGTCTGATGGTTGCTGGCACAAAGGAGCATCTGAACCTCTCCGAGATGCACCTGGGTGGCATGAGCCTGTGGCTGAAAGTGCTCCCCATCTGCCACAGCTCGCCATAGAAGGGATGGGAGGGGTTGCCTAGGATAGACTTCCGTTTGTCCCTCATCCTCCTCTCTGCCAGAGACTCCAGACTGTCCAGTTGTTGTCCCACGACGGAGCCAGCCCTCCTCACCAGCGTGTTCAGCTCGTATGATTCCCTAGATACTGTCCCTCTGCAGCTCTATCTTCAGTTCCTTCTGGACTGACCTGGCCTCCTCTCTGTCCTCAGCTATGAAGGCCCTCTTTCCCCTGCTGAGCAGGGCTTTAATGTGTTTATTGATCGAATGGTTTGATGACATCATTGCATTCTCTCCCAGCCCAGAACAACATGTTGATTGTGGACTGATGGGATGTTTGTGGTTTCTTTAGTGTGTCATTTCCGTCTATCGAAAACAGGTCATTTATGGATATTTCTGAAATGGTTTTAGATAAGTGAAGAAAAATGTTCGGTCAAATGTCAACAATGCTGAGCCAATAAGAGAATCACTTCTACCTCAATTTAATTTGTTAAATTAGAACAGTAACCTATTTGCTAAGCAAAGCATGTTTTTGCGGTGGAGGAAAAATATCTTCGAAAAATCATGAATTCCTACTACAATAGATATCATAAACAAGTACAGTACTGTGCTTTTAATTTGACACGGTGGCATGCGTTGGTTAGTTCATTCTTTAACAGGATTACACAAAAACTACCACACAATTTTTCATGAAACACGGTGGAAGCATGTACTGTAGCATGGTCCAACTTAGAACCCATTACATTTTGGAGCGGATCCGAATCACAGGGCGGGTCCACGAGCCACCTAAACACGGCCATGCATTCATTTTTTGGACTTAGTCCATTGTCAATGGGGGAAATTTAAATGGCCATATCTCAACATGGGAAGGCCATGGGGTTTGGGCTGGCATTAAGCTCTCGATCTAACGAATGCAATACAGTACCAAACATGTCCTGGAAAAGGAAAAACTAAGGCAGCTCTTCTGGTACAAAATTAAAAAGCCTTTATTCTTGGGCTAATTTATGATGAACATATAAAATGCCTACATGTTTCGGCCAAGAGGCCTTCGTCAGGGCCGATCAAACAAACATCTCCAGCTGCAGTCTTAAACAGAGACACAGACCTGAGTGGGGCATATGGGCGGAGCCCCTCAATCCTTCAATAATCAGAGGTCAACAATCAGAGATCAACATAGCACCTGCAGCAAGGTGAAGTATACAGAAAATATTTACAAAAAACATACAATCAATATGTTACATCAAAACACAGTCAGGAGCAACAATATGAAGCATCCCACAGTATTAGTTAACAACAAAACAAAACAAAAAAAACATGTCCTGTTCACACACACATGCGCACACACAGAGCCACAAAATCCATTCATGGGCAGAGGTCTGTGCTCGCCGACCACCATTTCTAGTTTCTGTCTCTTTTATTGAGCACTCGTCAAAGAAGAAGAATTTTTTCTGAATATGAATGAAAGCTACCCTACACGTTAAGCTACATTATGTTACAGAAATCTGGATGCTGTTTGTCATGGACAGGGTTAGGACAGACACAGAGGAGTGGTCTGCAGAGAGCGTGACCCTGTGGTCAGCATGGCATCGTGTTTTCCCTTGGTCAGGTCCAGACACTGGAATGAGGTGCCAGCGTCTCGTTTGTTCTTCTCCTTACACAACTGGGCTCAGGTTTGAGACCAGAACAGAACAGAACTGCTCTGTCTCCATTTATTTGTCTGTTTATTTTTCAGACAGGAGCTGACAAATCTGGCTCCTCAGCTCTGGGTCAGACTCCGGCTCTGTGTGTGTGTGTGTGTGTGTGTGTGTGTGTGTGTGTGTGTGTGTGTGTGTGTGTGTGTGAGTGTGTCTGTGCGTGTGTTTGTGTGTGTCTGTGCGTGTGTGTGTGCATGTGTCTGTGTGCGTGCGTGTGTGTGTGTGTCTATGCGTGTGTGTGTGTGTGTGCATATGTGTGTGTGTGTGTGTCTGTGCGTGTGTGTGTCTGTGCGTGTGTGTGTGCATGTGTGTGTGTGCGTGCGTGTGTGTCTATGCGTGTGTGTGTGTGTGTGTGTGTGTGTGCGTGTGTGTGTCTGTGCGTGTGTGTGTATGTGCGTGTGTGTGTGTGTGTGTGTGTGCCTGCATGCATATGTGTGACCACGAGAGCATAGCCTCCAAGGTGGTTATGTCACTTCCATGGTGATGCTCTGAACGAGACACAGATCTAAATAAACTAAAAGCATGAATAAGAGCTCTGCGAAGCAGCAAATATTAAACGAATAAAACATTGAGCTGGAGCTGACAGTCTGCATTGTGACATAATGTGTTGCTCGTCGGACAGCAAATGAATGACTTTTTTGTTTTAGCATGGGAGGCTGTTGCTCGGTTGAAGAAATTGTAGGGTTGCTAAGCACATCAACCTTCCGCTGGTGCAGGACAATATGGTATCAAATGAAAAAATTGAGGTCTGCAGAAACACTACTCCATGATAAGGTTTAATCCATGAGGACAAAAAACGTTTCGACCCAAGGTGGGTCTTCGTCAGGCTGTTGTTTGGTGACATATTTGTCCGACCAATTTAACCAACACCCTGAATAACCTGGTGATACTTCGGTAATGGGGACAGTCCTGGTCGTTATATCATATAGCGCTACAGTATATGACACGAATAGTGTTTTCTTAAGAGCGGTTCTCCAGTTGTCCACTTCCAGTATCCCAGTCAATCTCCTACTCTTCCCTGCAAGACGTGGTATCATGTGTTCTGCAGTTTCTATGAGAGGCACATGGATATGTGAGTTAAGTTCTGTCAGTGCTCCCGCCCTCCTGTCAGTAAATAGGAGGACCCTTCATTTATCCCTGGCTGACAATGAACTGTATCAGTCATGGCCCAGGCGCAGCCATATGGCTCAGCTTAGCACTTGATCTATTTCCTTTCTTTGCGGCTTCGCCGGTTGGAGAAAGTTTTCCCACCTAGAATGTGATGAACGTGTTGTACAGGGAGGGCAGGACAAGAGAGGGAGAGTGACTACAGCTGGAGTTTTTCTCCATCTCCGTAACCATCCCAGCCCACTTGGTGTTTCCATATTTTGAAAAAGCCCCCGAAACCGCACTTCAAGGTGTGGTTTTTCATGAAAACCTGTCTGGGTGCTGGCTGGCGGCTGGCGTTGCCTAAAGCAACACCGACACATCCAACCTCAGTCAGGATCCATCAAAGCAACCCCAACAGTCTGTTTCATCGCATCAATCACAGACCACAAATTAAATTGTACGTGTGTGCTTCATGTCACCAGAAAAAGGCATGAAAGCACAAATATGTGTTTTAAATCGTGTCTCTACAGCAATGTCCCTGTTCGGTAGCTTTCATCCTGAGAACTTTCTCAACAAAGTCTCTGGAACATTTAGGACATCAATGGTTTTACTTTCATTCTGTCTTGACCACCACCATCTCTCTGTTCCATTCTCTTCATATCAGTGACAGAATCCCAGTTGTACTATGGTTAGAAACAGTTATATTGCTAGAAATAGTAAAAGTAGAAACAATTCTATTACACATGCTATGGTAGAGGAGAGTCTTGGACCTGCGATAACCTGCCCAGCAGACAGCAGAACAACCCATTGCGCCAAACAGGAGCATTTCATTTGTTAGGTGTTGTCAAGGTTACTACATTACAGTACCAGTACCAAACAATAGAGGACGGGCACTTCATAAGACCTTACTCACACGGACACACCTCTCTTATGCAAGATTTGGATTAAAGTTTTGAACCCACATCTCTTGCTGTACAGCCCATTGCTCTACCCACTACACCAAACAGGTATGTATTTATAGCAGGTAATTGCTTTAACAACATGGAAAGAGTGATACACAATACATCCAAAAATGAGTAATTTTCTATTGTTTTTCCTGTTTATTTTACAATTAAAGAATGTTCAAACATGTATTGATAATAACACATTGTGGTTTACAGTAATACATCGTACTAATCCTTCAATTTGTTACAATGTACATACAGTATAATACTATGCAATCTAAAAATCTATTCTATCACACTCACACCACACAATGCAACCTGCACACTCTCAAACATGCTCTGTTTTTTACATGTCTGTGTGATTTCTACTAACTTTCCGAGTTAACACAAAGGTGAGTCCTGAGTCAGTCTGACTCCTGGACTATAAAAGTTAACGGTTCACATGTTAATGTCTGTTGTTATCATGCTACATTCTGCCCTCCTGCCATCAAAGCAGCAGCGGCCGTGTCTGATGGAGAGGAATGCAACAGTCACTCTCCATGGGCACAGCGTGCAGCAAACAGACCCCAACTGCCAAGAGACAGGCACTGCTAGCGGGAACCAGCTCTTTCACAATGCGTTAGGGGGTAGGTGGGGAATTTTCTTTAATTCAGCCACAATGACGGCCCTTCATAAAAACACTATTAGAGGTTTCCCGGTTCTGTTCTGCTCCCCCTCTGACCCGCGGACCACACGTACACCCTGCTCGACAGAGCAGACAAGCCCTGGCTGCTCAGTTTTCTGTAGTAGGCTACTGAAATATACAGGCACATTCGCCTCAAAAATACACCAAAAAGACCTTTGTTTTCGGAATCTAAAGCTTTGGGCGGAGTCCTTTGGAGAAGATGGGGACTCCAAAAATGATCTGAGCCGTTAACGCTCCTCTGACTCACACGGGCAGTTGCTGATGACTGACAATGTGCAGCTTCAGGCTCGTCTGTACAGTGAGACCATGGGGAGCTAGTCCACATCTTAAATCCACAGTCAACAGTGGCACTTCATAGAAAGAAGACACCACTGTTTGTTTGAGGAGGCCTGCGAAAGTACAATATAGTAGCCTATTACTGTACCACGTTTCTAGTGGTTCATGTGAAGAATATGGGAAAGGAGTGGTCGGGGAGTTCATATTGTTGTGGTTTGAGCAAGCCGGGCAACAGTGCTACAGTATGTATATTATGTACGAATGGACACTTTTATGAGACTGCTTTATGCAACAGTAGCCAATAAGGAAGGATATAGGCTATTAAGTTTAAACAGCAAGGTGGTTTGGGTGGGAGATGACGGACATAGAACGGGTTTGCCTTCGGAGCCCGTGACCTGTGTTAGATTCCCACCAAGAGCAGTTTCACTTTGCACTTTGCCATTCGCAGCATTCTTTGCAGCGAGAGTGCAACGTGACTGTTTGGTCGCAACTCGCGCTGTGATTTTTCTCTTCCACGTCCAGTTTACTTGTTGCTATCCCTGTCCCAAAGCCTGACCCCGGCGGTCACTATTACGAGTGCATTGACACGTTATGACCCACTCATGGTATCATGTGTTTCGCGTACCATGTTAGTGTTGGTTTGAGAGACGGCAGGTGATAGTAAAGAATGTTTATAAGATTACTGTGGGATTTCCATGTTTGACATAGGATTACTGTCAAGGCAACTGTTAAAATGAATATCATGCTGTATAATGTCATGCTGCCATGCTTTGCATAGTGATGTTTCCAATGGTAGAGCAGAACTAAATATAAAACATCAAACGTCAGTGTACAGGAGACGTGTGTCTTCCATTTTCAGACTAGAGGGAAGCTAAAAGGGGCTTTCTCCGAATCTCTGGGAAGCTGTTTATCAAATGATGCAAATAACAGCAAATTGGGCCTTACATCATCAGCATAATGATTTCATACAGTACTGGCCACACATGCATACCCACTCCACACAGCAGCCACACACACACATACACACACACATAAACACACACTGGCCTCACACAAACAGATTCCATGCATGACAAGGCGTTCCTGCTGTTTATGATATCCCAGAGGCATAAGTACAGGGTGTATAGACAAGTAAATGTTCAGTGAAGCTTTGATCAGCTGCCACTGTAAGAAAACTGGCGCAGAGCACAGGAACACACACCACCAAAGCTATAGCATATAGCAATGACTTTGACTAGGAGTTTCACTGATGCAAACATTGGTTTAACCTACAGTATATTTTAGGGCTTGGCAAATTATTATAAATAGACAAAACATTTTGTTAATGTTACTGTTCAAAACTGAGTGCATCTCTGACCACAGAGATGTCCTGGTCGTGTGGTACTGTAGATGGGCTTGGTGATCATTGCCTCCGCCTCAGCGACAGCGCCGGGCGAGAGCTAATGTTTTCGGTGGCATGTGTTTGTTTGTTTGTCTGTTAGCAGGATTACACCAAAACTACTGGTCCTATCATATTCTTACAAAACTTGGTGGAAGGGTTTAGAATGGTCCAACTCAGAACCCATTACATTTTGGAGTGGCTCTGAATCACGGGATGGGTCCACTAGCCGCCCAAACACGGCTGGTCGTTCACCACCATTCATTTTTTGGACCAGATTACGCAAAAACTACCACACAGATTTTTATGAAACTCGGTGAAGGGGTGTAGCATGGGTCAACTAACAACCCATTCAATTATGGAGCAGATCCGAATCACAGGGCAGGTCCATGAGCCGCCCAAACACGGCCGGGCCGCCCATTCACCTCCATTCATTTTTTTGATCTAGGATTACGCACAGGCTACCAGACCGCTTTTCATGAAACTTGGTTGAGGGTGGCCAATTTAGAACCCATTCAACATGGAATGCATTCAGGGGCGAAGGTCTGTGCTCTCTGAGCACCATTTCTAGCTCCCTATGTGTCATAATGGAAAGTAGTTAATGCACAATGAGTCATATAAAGACCCCCATTGATGTGATCAACCCTCATTTGACTGGCTGGTTAACTTTGTTCTATAACCGTCACATGGAATTTAGCTTTCTAGCAGTACGTCTGCATGAAAATATAAATAGGATCACATTTGTTGAGAGGGCTGTTTTTAAAATCCTACCTTACATTTCATGTACGACACAATATCTATATAATGATATAATGACAGGAAAGTGATCTTTATCCACCATCACAACTTTCCACAGGTCATCAATTTTTCTCTCTCTGAAAGTAAAATCATTCAGGATAGACCAGCTGGAGTTTGATCATTGTATGTTGAATGGCTCACAGCTCCCCCAACCAAGGATTTCTGATTTCCCACAACAGCTATTCGGAAAACCAGACTTGTATTGCAGTCAGTCAGTAATTTCCCTGTGAGTGATTAGTGGTCCATCCTGGCTAACCAGCCAGTGAACCCCTCGGTCCTGCAGTGTGAATCACTCTGTTTCACACAGGCACGATGAGAGGGCTGCCCCTCAACCACATGTCAACAATTAGTCCTCAGGATGCTGTAATAAGCCTCTCTAGTGGGCCTAGGGCTGTATGGTGTGGTAGAGAGACAGACAGACAGACAGACAGACAGACAGACAGACAGACAGACAGACAGACAGACAGACAGACAGACAGACAGACAGACAGACAGACAGACAGACAGACAGACAGACAGAGGGACCGAGAGAGGGACCGAGAGAGGGACAGAGAGTGACAGAGGATAAGAGATAGAGAGAGAGACAGGGACATATGGTTGTCTACGAGAGGACTCATTTGGGCGTTTTACATACAGCTCACATCTTGGCAGTAGCAGTCAACTACGTCATAACAGACATAGATCCAGTGTATTTCAGCCAACCCACTAACACTGCTATCAGAACAGTAAAATCATAGTATACACAGCAAAAGCGCAGGCTCAGTCATGGGAAGACTCAGCCCTAATTACACAATATAGGGCAGCCGTAGAAGTGGACTACAATAGCATGGAGGCATATCAGAAAGCAATTGGCAATCACAAAATACAGTCACTCCTAGACAACCATGAGTTCAAATAACAAACATTTGGAAATCATGAACTAAATAAATCAGTAAGTAACTGGTAATCCAAAGTGTGTGAAAAATTACAATGTGAAGTCATAATGAATTTGACCGAAAAAGACATTCATGGAAAACTACAAATGTCGAATCAACAGTCAAAGACACTTGGAACCCCTTGGATTCTCCAATATCAGATGAGGAATACAGTAACTGGGCAAACGACCTGATGTTACTCTTTAAAACTACAATACCTCTTAGAACAAATACATAGTTCTGTCACACCTGGGCCTTGAAAGACAAAACAGTATGATGGGATTCCAGAAAAGGTCCAGAAGTCATGGAAAGAGATCACTGGGCTCCACTGTCATAGGATACCTATAGGCTACACAGTACTAGAGGCTACAAATAAGTTCCACTGGCAAATTAAACCTGACCGTGAATGAGCTGAAGGAAAAAGTTAGAAGAGCATTTCATGCCATACCGCACATCTATTCCGATTACATACCAATTGGTCATGGCTAACATATTCAAGATCCTTTTACACACCAGAGTTTGGCAAACAGGATAAACACCTGATAGAAACTTTCCATACTGAATTCTGCAAAAGTATTCTTAGAGTTCAGATGCAGAGCTGGGGCATATTTCAAATTCTAATAGATATAAAAAAAAGTGCTACAATTTTAAAAACAAGTGACCCCCTGCTTCTACCACCATCAAACCCTGAACTGCCAAGAGCAACAAGTACGGAGGAGACCCCTCAGACAGCTTGTCTTACTGTAGATCTCCCTCTCCTGACAGCTTGTCTTAGATCTCCCTGTCCTGACAGCTTGTCTTAGATCTCCCTCTCCTGCTGAGAAGACGGTCCAGATAAAGCAGACATCCCCTTCCCTTTCTAGGCAGGTCCACCGCAGCATGTCAGACCTGATGAAGAGCTGAACATGCCAGGGGGAACAGAACGGCGGAGGAATCCCTGTCCCTGCCAAGACATGTGGTTGGAGCAGACCACTTTCTCTCCTCAGAGGGAACTCCATTCCTCCCCGCAGTAATACACGCATGGTTTCATCTCATGGTGTCAAACCGGAGAACGCGGTTTGGTCAGAGCGAACCCCTCAGGAGGGCCGGGGGTTTGATGACCGTACGGACGGGACACCACACCCAGAACTGTGTATGTGTGTACTTATGTGTACGTGCGTGTGCGTACGTGTGTGTGTGTGTGTGTGTGTGTGTGCCTGTGTGTGTGTGTGTGTGTGTGTGTGTGTGTGTGTGTGTGTGTGTGTGTGTGTGTGTGTGTGTGGAGGTACTAGGAACGCCTCAAGGCCACCTCCTCTGCCTGATGTGGTCAGCAGGGCGGGTGGGTGGAGTGAGGGTGGGGGTTGGAATGGTGTTGATCTGTGGTGAGCCGAGTGGGTGGAATGAGATGGGGGTTGGAATGGAGTAGGTCTTCCCTCAGTATTGATAAGAGGCGATGGAGAACATTCAAATGCTTTGTGATGCGAAATGACACCCACTGTAATTCTGTGACATTTCATTCATACTCGTGATAAATACTCAAATCCTGCACTTACAGTCAAGTTGTCACACATTGCTATACCAACAAAATTAGCCCATTAATCCAAAAACAATTGCAGAAATTCAAGACTATGCTCTCAAACTCTGCCTTGGAAATTCAGGATGTGAAGGGGGGAGGGATGCGTAGCCTGGACAGTGTTGTTTGACGGCTGGACAGTAGAGTGATAAGGTTCTGTAAACACCAGCCCAGCTCTGTTCTGACTCCCTCTCTGGTCCCAGTGCTGGTTTGGATCCTCTGGCTGAGGGACATGGAGGAATTGAGCTTCAGCGCCAAGCTACTGTCGCTGCTCTTTGTTCTTTTTGGCACCGTTGGTCATGTGAATACCATGGAGGTGTGTTCCAACACCATCCTACCAGGATCCAAAGGTAACGTTTTGAGACGTTGGTTTTGAAACCAGTGGGAGTGTGGGGTGTTTCGGGTCGTTTGTGATTGTAGTAACTGTTTGCACAAACTGTAACCATAACTTTAATGAATACCACGACCATAACTATAATATAACCATAACATAACATTAGTCATGTGTATAATACTAGACAGGGAGAAGTGTAAGTCTGACACCACTGAACTGAATCTGAGCCTGGGGTTAGGCTCCCTAAACTCTCTTTAACTAATAACGAGAAAGCAGACTTCAGACAGTATCTAGAGCATTTTCACCCCAGTATGTACATCACTAGTTATGTGTGTTTGTATTTGTTTGTTTGGACAGGGCTCAGTCACCTTTGACCTTAGTGTTGACCTTTGTTACTGGACGCTAAGGTACAGTACAGTAGTGTAGTCTACAGTAGACAGAATAGGATATGCAGCTGGACACCAGGGAATATTTCACACGTTTTTTCTTTGCTTTTGTTAGCTAGCACATGCTATGACTGTGTCTATTTAAACAGCTGCCACGGAAAACAGAAGATTATTTGGTTAAGTCCCATCTCAAATAATACTACCATGGCCTATAGCTGGTGGTCTCGGTCATGCCTTCTGCCTCGAACACAAATCCTATTCGTTTGCTGAATGGGCTGTTGCATTTCCACATACTTCACATACTTTTCTTCTAATAACCATTCATGTCTCTCTTCACATGCAATAAAAGATGTTATGGTCTGTGAAGGGGAACCAGACTGTTCTTACGTGCTCTGCTCAGTGGTTGGCTGCAGTGCTATAGGGCTGCAGTGTGTGTGCTGTGGATGGTGGGCCCGAGCCCAGACTTGTCTCTCTGCTCCTGACAGGGGACCAGGGCCAGGTGGGAGAGAAGGGGGACCAGGGCAGGCTGGGCAAGACCGGACCGCCAGGACTACCAGGTTCTGACCCCTCTCCACCTTTCACTGTACTCACTGGTTTGTTATCAACACAATCATCGAGATGCGGTGATTGAAATGACATGACGCTTTTACAGAAATGTTGCCCGTGGACAGTCCAAAGTACGCAAGCTTGCCTGATGCAAATCTTGTAACGTAAGAGTATTCACTGTGTACAATAGAAAGTACTAGGAGTAGGAGTCTATCGGGGTGTAACAATCATCGTGTCCTAGGGGTAAATCTACTGTTCGGAGTGAGCTCTACTGAGTACACAGTCAGCCCCACACTGCCATGAGTGCGTGCGTGCGTGTGTGTGCGTGCATGCGCGTGTGTGTGTGTGTGTGAGTGTGTGTGTGTGTGTGTGTGCGTGTGTGCGTGCGTGTGCGTGTGTGTATGTGTGTGTGTGTGTGTGTGTGTGTGTGTGTGCGTGTGTGTGTGTGTGTATGTGTGCATGTGTGTGTTTCCGTAAGGGAAGTCTGGTCAGGGGGGGAAGCAGACGTGTTAATTGCTGCTGAGGATAGCAGCGGCGGCGCTGGAGCCATATGTGGATGTGGCTGGCAGGATGACAGAGAGGCTGAGAGGCTGAGGGGGGGGACTGGGAGGCTGAAGGGGAGGCTGAGAGGCTGAAGGGAGGGCTGAGAGGCTGAAAGGGAGGCTGAGAAGCTGAAGGGGAGGCTGAGAGGCTGAAAGGGAGGGCTGAGAGGCTGAAGGGGAGGCTGAGAGGCTGAGGGGGAGGCTGAGAGGCTGAAGGGGAAGCTGAGAGGTTGAGGGGAAGGCTGAGAGGCTGAAGGGGAGGCTGAGAGGCTGAGGGGGAGGCTGAGAGGCTGAGAGAGATGCACAGGCAGAAGAAGCGATGGACGTACGGTCAGTCTGGATGGATGGATGGACGTACCGTACAGTCAGTACAGACAGACAAATGGACGAAGACAGACAAGCAGACAGGCTTGCCAAGCAGTCCCTCGTCTCTGGCCTCTTCCAGGCAGTTGTTAGTTTTTTTGGTACACTACGCACAGAGCTCACAAGGCAATCATAGAGAGTGGACCCACACACACACACATTCACACACGCACAAACCGCCCTCTTTCAAAAACACACACACTTCTCTCATCAGAGAGCAGCCAGAAAGAGAAACGCCAGGATCGTTTGAGTCATTTCCAAAAACGGAAAGAAACAAACGTAGGAGCCAGTTTTTGTAACTTTTCAACTTAGGTCACATTTGTATAACAGACGAGTCATTTTGGTTAGCTGTTTGTATGTTTAATGCATGACTGGATATTACTTTCTATTATAATGCCTTTTTCGTGACAATACAGTATGTTTTGTAGAATCTGTGGCCTGTTGCATGTCACAAAACAGGCATACCCTGCCTGTTTTATTCAATCTCCTGTTACAGGAAATGTGCAATGATGGTTTACATTCACAAATACTTCAAAAACAGTACACAACCGTCTTAGCCAACCGTCATTTGATTGTGTGAGCTAACACATAGCCCCATGTGTTTTAAACCTGAAATTGACTGTAATGGACTGGCTGGCAAAGGGGGAATAATAGGCTATAAGGAAAGCTTAGCTTCCCTAAAATAACCCAAAATATTTTTCTCTATCAATAACACTGTTACACTTCCCTAATCCCATCCCTCCCCTCACCCAAACAGTACTGACTGACCCTGCCTAACCCTCCTTCCCTAGCACCTGGCCGAGGCAGTCGTTACACCAGTTAGAGGGGGGTTGGTAGTTAAAGCGGGAGAAGTGATATGAGGGATTGTTATCTGCAGCCTCTGATGGACGGTTTAACTGGCTACATCTATGAAAATAACATGATTCACAGGTATCACAGGACTGAGTTCAAGCAAAGCAAATAACTCCCTCCCACACAGCTTATTCTAGCATTCATAAGCACACACAGAAAAGAATGACATTTGATGTTGATAAATGATGTTTCTCCACAGTAGTACTTTTCCTCCCTATATTGTTTGACTAATGCCGTCTTTCAGGCATTCAGTTAAAAAAAGTATTATTATTAAAATTAAATTAACTACTGCTACATTTTCTTACATGTCTACTACTTTCTAGACTATTTTCTTTGGTGACTAAAATCCCAAACTTGCCAAGACTAGCATAGTTATCTCACATCAAAAGAGAACCCATTAGACACAACTAAAGTAGAAGGTCTGGTCAGATATGAAAGACAATCATCAGCAGCTGGTGATGAGACAATGGTGTCTTCCATGTACTACATATGGCATAGCCTGGGAGCTGGGCCCTAGCGTTGGAACTACCCACGGGTTACACTCAACATCAGCAAGTATTTCAAATACTCTTTACAGCTGAACATTTCCTGAGGAAATACTCCTTAAAGGTCTGGCAGACAGCCTCAGTCCTCAAAGTAGTTCCCCCACCCTTTCTCTATGTCTTTCTCTCTTACTCTAGCTGTAACATAAACACAATCTTTAGAGGCATTTTTACACGGTCTCTTTCTTCAAAAACCAACGGCATTTGTTTATTGTAATGGACATTGCAAAGCATTAAACGAAATAACCGCGATCCCACTAACAAACACAGCAGTATTAAAGAGAGAGAGATTAATTTAATCATCTTTGTTCAAGACCATTAAAACACTGTTGTTGTATTTCTACAGTAGTAGTTCTATTTACCACTTCACTTCTTTCCTTCACCCAGGGCTGTCAGGGGAGATGGGATTTAAAGGCGAGGCGGGCCGGACAGGGAAGATGGGTCCTGCCGGAGAGAGAGGTATCGTATCAATCAGAACCACCCCCTACGGCCCTGTTTATACCTGGCCCAACTAATGCCTCCTGATCCATTTTATATCCAAGCTCCTCAGGTTCTTTCCATTGAAGCTTGCTCAGAACCTATAGAATGCGGACTAGACACATTTCTAGTCTGGCCTGAATAGGGTCCATGTGGGAGACTGATTTGAGCACATGTTCCAGTGTTGACGCCAAGTAAAAACAAGGGGAACCCCAGACTGCCAATCTGAACTACCTGGGAGGGGGGACCCTCAATCAGGTCTGTTTACATAGATGTTTATTTCCCATGCACATGTGCTGTTAGCGGATCCTCCCAGTGTCCGTGTGACTGGCTCTCCACAGGCAATGCATCTCAACCTCTCCATAATCACCAGCAGAGTCACAGCCCCCTGGATGGGCCTGTATTCTGGAGTCATATTTAGGTGTAATAGCCTGTGTTTACTGTGGGCTAAAACCATGACCATGTGTCCTGAGGGGGAACCCTCTCTGGGATAATACTGTCTGAGTACCTTAGACTAATCAGGCACGCAGGGCGAGTGCTGCCAGTAAAGCTCTGAGGAGAACCCTGGACTCACTTAGCTTGTCCTATAATGTCCGCAACTGCTAGGAGGCTCCTACACACGTACTGGAACGATAATCCCAAAATCACAACATTAAACACATTATAGAACATTTGAGGATTCTAGTTGAGCCCTCTGGTATGTCATATGAATGGATACCTTGTAACATGATATCAGTCGGCCCTCTCTCCAGACAAATCCCCATCTGGATTGAATAGAAACCAAGAAAATGTGACTAAAACAATCTGGTTGGAGCAGGTTGCCTTTTGTCTCCAGTGAAAGGGAAAGTATGGCACACTCTAACTCCCATAAAAAACGGGCAGTGTTGTGTTTGTATTGCACTCATCTTACTTCCCCTAAATCTGCAACTGCCAGTTTGGGCTAAAGCTCTTAGAGAGAAGTTCAACTGACCCTCCTGCCTTGTGTGGTGTTGTGATGAAGTAAGAGGGTGAGTGTAGCACGGTGCTGCTCTCTAGTGGTAGGTTATTGTCAACTACATTTAGGCTTCATCCCAAAGCAACACAGGCCCTGTCAGTATAGCCAGAGTCTTACTTGTTACATTGGAAACTATCTTAGCTATATAGTAAATGGCTTCCACCCCATTTTCACTTTAGTGAAAACTATCAAAACAGCCTCTAAAACAAAATGGATGGATGGATGGATGCATACAGTGTATCACCTTTACTCAGTTAGGGCTATGCTGGTCTGAATTATAATTTAGGATTATGATTCCAGGGGATAAAGGAGAGACAGGTGCTGATGGGCCTTCTGGATTAAAGGGGAAACCAGGTAGGATATTCCAGCTCAATACTTAACATTAAACAAGAAAACACTGTGTGATGTGGTTTCCAACTGGAGGTGGATGGCTCAAGTCCCTCGCCATCCATACCAGAAATGAAATTATTTGGAATCCTTTCAATTACCTTCCTGTGCTTCTTTGGCACAGTGCAACTAAGTACGCAACCAAAAATACAAACCAAACCATTCCAGGCAGACTCAAGCAAAAGTAACTAGAAGGATTTCAAATAGTATTTCAATTCAGGTCATCTTCTTCATGCTGTATGTGCACATGTCTGACTCTGCAGGCACCACTTGTGACTGTGGGAGATACAGGAAAGTCGTTGGCCAGCTGGAAGTGAACGTCAGCAAGCTGAGGAATGCAGTCAAGTTTGTGAAAAATGGTAGGGCAGTTGCAGTATGGAACATCAAAAACAGCATGACCGGTATGAACGTAGAGAACTCACAACAATGTCTTGCTAGATCTTTCTAATCCCATCATGTCCAGTCATTCTAGGCCTGAGGGAGACAGAGGAGAGGTTTTACCTGGTCGTGAAGGAGGCCAGGAGGTACAGAGAAGCTCTGATGAACTGCAAACTGAGAGGGGGAACGCTGGCCATGCCCAAGAGCAGAGACAGTAACCGGCTACTAGCAGACTACGTCAACCAGGCTGGCCTCACACATGTCTTCATAGGGCTGCAGTTTGTGGAGAAGGATACGGTATGTGGAATTAGCTAGAGCATGAGATTAAGGTCCAGACACAGATAAATCCTAGTTCTAACATGTCAATCCTCTATCGCAATGGCTTCCTAGTTCTAGACTAGGCATTATCTGTGTCGGTAAATCAGCGCTGGGAGTTTGTTGGTTTAAATCCCGCATTCAATTGTGTGGGTGTCTGGTTTCAAAGACTGTAACTACTGTCTTTTATCCCCTGAGCAATGCATTTAATCTTCCAAAGTTTAAGAGCGTTGGGCTGCCTATACTTGTTCCCTGTTCCCCTAAATTTTCAAATGTGATGTGTTTGTGTAAAAGATGGTTATGAGATCTACCCACAATTACAGCCTTTAATTACACAACTGCTTCAAATTTCAAAAAATGAATTCAGATAAAGCTATACCACCCGTGCCTTGAAGGCAGCCTTCTACATACAGAGTGACTCCCCTTAAATGGGAGCAAGTAAAAGGTGAATTAATTTCGCCACTAGGGAAACAAATAGACAGAATTACTTCTAAAAGAATTAAGTTCATATGTTGCACAGCCGAATGATTTTTCATACTTCATACTTTTCTATTTTTCATTGCGAGTAAATAGGAATTATAATACTTCCCACCGGCCACCACTGCCCACAGATGTACAGTATGTTGACACAAATAATATGAACATACTGTATCTACCTGTACGTGATGTGAGATGTATCAATTTATTAATATTTGGCGAGAAAAGATCAGAGCTGAGAGCAATGGAAACTATAGCTCCTTCGGTGTCTTCAAACCAGCAGGATTAGAGTTTGAGGCCAGGGAATGGCAACACCTGAAATCATTTATTTTTCTTGTATTATAGTGATCGTTTTTTTTTTGTGTGTGTGTGTAAATTATGTATTTAGTATACATACATAAAAGTGTCAGTAAGTATGTTATTGAGGTTTTATTGTACCCTAGGCCTACTAAATGTGCTCTGATAGCCTAGGGTGAAAGAGAGAGAGGAAGAGAGAGACCTTGCTGCTTTCTTATGTCTCAATCACTGTCTGATGATTTTGTCCACCAACACATTAAACAACTTCACATATTGACAAAATGCATTCATAGGCCGAGGTCTGTGCTCTCTGAGCACACTTTCTAGTTATGGACATTTTGGATTTCCCAAAATTTTGGATTTCATGTAATGCATTTTATTTTGTATGCTACTTGAATACTTACTATTAATGTATTCTTGATTGTGTACTTATTGTTTGTCCTTTGCATACTGCTGCTGTGACGATACAATAAAATATAGATATAAGATGCACTGTGATAAAAGTGATTCTTCTTCCTTTTCCACAGGAGGGAGGGGCCCATGTTTACGCAGACTCCACCCCCTTGCATGGATATGCAGCCTGGAGCCAGGGAGAGGAGCCACATGTGACCCCGCCCACCAATGCCACCTGTGTGGGATTGATGAACAGTGGGGGCTGGAGCCAGGTGGAGTGTGATGTCACCATGTACTATGTGTGTGAGTTCCCAAAGAACAGCAGAGGAAGAAGAGAAGGAGGAAATATTGCCCCAGTCGCTGCACTGTGATGATGTCATTGAAAATAGTTCTTATGGGAGAGAGAGGTTACAACACATGTGAACCTAAGGCTCATTCTAGAGGGCAATACGTTGTTCTGTCTACAATGTCCAGATAGAAACCTGGTACTACAGAAGACATGTATCATATCACTTAGAACATAATGAATTGTAAAGATTTGATTCAGATTTGTATTCTTCTGGAAGTCAAATCTAAATCTGTACAGAGCGGAGGGAGTGTACAGGTGTGCATTGACTAGCTTATTGATAGCCTTCTTAGTTTGCTTCCAAAGTTTGTATATTTCCTGACATTTAAACTTTTTGTTTCACAGATGGCATTAGCGTATACATGAAATCATATTCATTATTACCATTAAACTACATTTACTTTTGATTATTCATTTAGTGAAACCACGACAACGATACTGTGGTGACTTATAGTGTCTTGTCTTTTTATTGATGCTTGTAGAAGAAAGATAGTATAACTTTAAAGGAGTAGTTTAGTAGCATCATAAACCCTGTTATAAGGTTATGTACAATCATACTGAAGCAATAATTCATGAGAGGGTGTGGTAGGCCTATAGGCTACATACCACGGATGTTAATTGCCTGGGTAGGCACGAGGCACAGCCTAATGCCGTCGACCAGCACAACCCGTAGTAGTATATTGGCCATATAGGCCTACCACAACCCTCGAGTGAGTTATTGATTTTATAGCTTATTTATGGTCCATTAAGAATGTGGGAAATAAACCAAATCATTCATTCATTCATTCATTCATTCATTCATTCATTCACAACGGTTACATCATTTGGAAACATTGAAGGGATAAATATCTAGTATTTCAGCGTCTTAATATTATCGATTTTAGTGAACTCCGCCAAGAAAGGAGTTCATAAAACTATCACGTTGCTAATACTCCTGACCAACCTAGCTAACGTTAGCCATGAACTAAGTGTAGCCTACCTTTGCTGTGCAACAGCGAGTTGCAAAAGTGCTGATGATAAACCAGAGTGGTAGGCTACAGGACGGATAGAACAACTCAAAATTGACATTGAATGTTTCCGTTTTTCTTTAGGAGAAACTAATGTAACCAACAGACCGCTACGCAATGGAACTGACGTTTTTACAGGCAGGCAGTTGGCGCAGTAATATTTCATAGACTATATATATCATGGCATATACAACGGCTCTTAACCAATCAGATTGCGAGGTCGGAACTACCCTTTGTATAATGTACAATGGTCCATATAGAAATGTTGACACTTTTCAATATTAGTGCTCATTAGCTATTAGTGCTCATTGCTCATGCAGGTTACTGTAAGTACACAATAGATCTTTATAATGGAATGGGATACAACGGATCTCTATGATCGGATCTCTATGGGATACAACAGATATCTATGGGCATGTATATGCCCTCTGCATAGACGGATTATGAAATGATGGGCCCCTGGGCACAGACACGTAAAGGGCCCCTCCACCCATTTAATTTATCACCTTTTTGAATTTGCCCAATGAGACGGCATCCACATCCAATTTTAAGATGGGAGACTGGGCCCCCTACTAAAAGCTTTAAATAGCTTCCTTGGTGACCCTTTCATACATCCATGTAGTCCTACTGTACAAATTCCTAGAGTATTCTCCATGATGATGTATGAACCAAACCAAACCAAGATAGAGAAATCTCACAATAAAAGCAACTTTACCCAGCTCGGTTTTGACTCGAGCTCTGTGAAGCATGTAAATGATGGCAGAGAGAATGGTGTAATGGCCGATCCACGCTACCATACAGGCTGATTACCGACCCGCCTACCATACAGGCTGGTTATAGGCCTATTCGACATTCCCCAAAAAGATCCACCCTATACAGGCTTATTATACTATCTGCCTATCCATCTACCATACAGGCTTATTATATTCTACACCTATATTGTACACAAAGGGGTGCTATAGAACTATTTGTAATAATAGAATAATCTTCTAAAATAATCCGTTCCCGGTAGCCTATGCAATGTGCTGTTTGGGGTTCTAAATGATTCTTGTCGACCTGGAAAGAGATCTGTAATGGTTCTACTGCACCCGTTGAGTGCTAAGAAACAGGCCTAATGCAGCTCACGCGATGGGCATGCGAGGTTATGTAAACACAGCCTTTATCCAGATTTAGGTAAACATTAACATATGAGGCAACAGAGACCAGTCTGATTTTTATTTAGCTATTAAGTCGCCTACTGCCACTTTCATCCAACAAACACTTTACTCCACCACGTCAGTCAGTGTATCCCAAATATATAACTAGCCTAATTTTCTGCTGAATTCAAAGGGTTGGGTTGCAGTATCCCTGCAGACAGCGACTTGCACAGTAGGTCATCGGTTATTGGCTAAACAGTGTTCAGTTGTGCAATTATTTACCCTCCCTGTGAAGCGGTTTCAGCTTGCAAATCACGGTGCTACGTTTCCTTATCTCTCACCTTGGCATTTTCTACTAAGGTAGGCTAATATTTACTTATGACGGCCCTCCCTCGATTTTATGCAGTAAAGAATAGCTATCAGTGGCTTCATGTTAAAGTAGCCTAGTTTACAGTAGGCCAGAATAAGTCTATCTCACTTTCTCTGACTGGTCATGACAAATGAATCTACAGAGACACAATTCGGATAATACAGGCAGATAGAATTGGTAGAGTTTTCAGGGAGTGGCCGGTGCACCTGTCTGGCCAGTTTGAGAACACATGACTCCGGAGGAATTTGCTTGTGTCGCTTTCGTCCTTTGTTGAGCTACAGACTGCGGGACAATGTCGGAGCCAACGAATCCCGCGGCGACGTCTTTCCCAGCGCCGATTATTTCTCTGCCGCTAGGTTTGGATATTTTGAGGACATACTCAGGAGCTCTTATTTGCCTGGAAATTGTGAGTTGAAAGTGTCTCTTCTAATAACTGCTTTAGAATAGGCGACTATCTCATACCTGATCTAAGTTTGGGATAAATGTACTAGCATCAATTTGACAGGTGTAGCCGACGTCCTGTAGGATGTACAGTACAGTATAGCCTACTGTAGTCGACTACTGCATTTTTTAATTAAGGGTTTGCTATGTCACGTTGCAATTTATCAGTGATCAAGGCACACCTGTAGACTAATGACCGTGTGATAGGAAAACAGTATCTGGAGACCTGCCCACTGGCTTTTATGACTGCATATTGCTACAGGTGCTAATAGATTATTAATTTATTTAAATTATGAATAGAGATTATGAGGCAAAAAATAGTCTACCTATTCTACTCACTTTCATTTGTTATTGCCAAGGTGATTATACAGAAAATCTGAATATAATTTTCTATTCAACAGGTCTTCTAAGGTCTTCTAGCCTTATACCCACTGAACTGTATGTTAAGGCCTATGTACTGTATGATGCTCTTCATACATAATCTATATACAGTAGCCTATACTATACCATATAGTACTATCCCTAGTAAATCATCTTAAAATCATTTTTACTGTCAATGTCAGTTGTTCCAAGTCTGGTCTGGCCAGTGGTTAGGTTGAAACCTCTCCTCTCTCTCTCTCTCTCTCTCTCTCTCTCTCTCTCTCTCTTTCTCTGTTCTCCTAGCTGTTTGGAGGACTGGTATGGATCCTGGTGGCCTCCTCCAACGTTCCAGTGCCCCTGCTTCAGGGCTGGGTGATGTTCGTCTCTGTCACCATGTTTATCTTCTCCTCCGCCTACCTCGCCGTCTTCTTGCTAGGCTTCGCTGACAGGATCAACACAGACTGGAACTTTCTGGTAGGTGGAGGGATTCTACTGGATTTTTGTGTAGGAGTGTAACAAGTGGGATTGGAACCGTCAACATTCTGCATGGGAACCCAAACGTCTACCTATGGACCCAAAGAGGAATTCTACAAAGTATCTTCAAGTGGTAGGCAGGGCTAGCAGCTCCTCGAGGTCCAGGCTAGATGTACTGGACAGATCCTTTACCAGTGATCAACCATATTTGACTGGCCACCCTTTCTTGGGGCTTGGTGACATGCCTCCAATCAATATAAAAAAAAAAACCTTTTTAAAACTACTTCACTAATTTCAACAGCTCTGAAGATCAATTGCTGAATATACTTTAAAGATGATGATCCCTTCAAAGTGATCGGATTGATCACTCAACACACAGAGGTGAAGCCTTAAGTGTTGATGACACAGGCAGTAGAACACACAGTAATTAATAATTGAGGTGTGAGGGCAGGTACCACCTGACTCCCTCCTCTTCCTCATGCAGGTGTGGATATATGGACCAGACGAGCTGGACCTGTTCTGCCTCGAACAAAGCTCTCCCTTCTTTCTTTTTCTGGAGGAAATCACTGAATTGACATGAGTAGACTGGTAACAATTGTGTAACCAAGCACTTGGTTTCCCCTATCCAATTGTGTTAGATCAAAGAGGGGAAAGAAGGAAGGGTTCACTTTTAGAGAATTCAAACTAGGCCTCTGTGGCACCAGAACCCCTCATCTTCTAGACAGATAAGATATGAAAAGTAACGCCACAGTCAGAAATATGTGCATACGATCAGAAAGTATGTGACAGGTAATCAGAGGATATGCCTTTCATTTTGTAGAAAAACCACCACACCAAATGAGTGGAAATAGCGTCACTCCAAAGAAAATATAGAGATGCAAGACATTTGGCTCAGATTTACGTTGTATTAGGTTACATCAGGCTAACGTGTTTCAGCATTGTCTTCACAGAGCATCATAAAAACATGACCAGCCTCTTTTTTATATCTGTGTGCGGGGAGGCACTGTACTAACAGGACACATTCAATACAACAGATATATAAAAACTGAGATCATTAGATCATCGTCTCAGCATAGGGGGTAAGAGGGAAACTATCTATAAATACAAACATCAGCTCAAGCAGAGGAATTATCAAGGAACCATAGCCTACTTTAGATATCTATCACGAATGTACAACAACTAGGCCTAATGTAACAGGTTAGAAGTGTATGAGTCCCAGTAAATAATAAATCAAAAAGGAAAAAAAGGCTATTCCCATTCATAAGAAGGGTGGATTAAGTCTCTGTGACTGCATGCTACTTAGATGTATCTAAAACATCTCTCTTTGGGACAACAGCTTGGAGAGGTTTCCCCCTCTAGGGGCAGTAACTTATCTCTCACGTTCTCGCATGCAACTACAGTAGTATGTGACTTCTCAGCAATTTCTGGATGTATTGCTGACGATATACTGAAGATTAGTGCTACTGTGTATCATACAGGACCTGTAGTCATCTACTCAGACACAGTGTCACAGCCCCAATATTGTGCCCATCCTCTCCATACACCTTGGCCTTTCTCTGTGCAGAGTCACAAGGAACGTCAACTTTGACCATGATTGATGGCTATATTTGTTTTTCCTACTTACACTCAAATACATGCTTAAATACACATTAACCAATGGCACTCTAGAGGTGACTTGAATGTCGACATGGCCTTCTAAAGACAGCACAGAGAGCACACTCAACCGCAAGGCTCCAGTTCTTTCAGACACAGCAACTCAAGCATGTGGCGACCCTGTCGCCTAGCGAACAATGAACGAGATAGTGAGCTGAGCTCACATCGAGTGCACAATAGCCAGCCTGTTAGGCCCTGGCCCCACTGTCAACAGCAGCAGAGTCTGTGATTAACCCCTCACTGGCTGTGTTGACATTGTAGACTGCGACAAGAGGCCTTCCAGGTGGCTGAATCAGAGAGAAGAGATGGTTTAAAACATTAAAGTTCGATCATTTGTGTGGGGCATTGGACAACTCTAACTTGGTTAACGAGATGCTTGGTTAGCGACAAGATGCGTGGTTTGCATTAGCAACGTAAAAAATACAAGCTCCTGAGCAACAGCACACCTGTTTGTTGTGCACCGAGAGACATCTACACAATAGACCTACAGTATATAGCTTCGTTCTAATGCTATTTTGCTACACAATTTGATGTGGAAACTCATTTTTTGTTTCCATTTTCAGGATGTGATGTACCACTTCACAGCGTTGCTCTTCTACTTTGGTGCCTTCGTACTGGAGGCTGCCACAACCGCAGCCAATGGAGGGCTGGGCTTCGGGTCCACGAACACCACTGCAGTCATCTGTATGACCAAGCCCTCTGGGAACATATATGCCTTCCTGGACCAGCGGCAGTACAGTATTAATGTAGCAGCTACGGTAAGGAATAGTTTGATTTAGAAGGTGGTCCGTTTTCTATCTGTACCAGGGTGTTACATTAATCAGTGTCTTCTCTATGAATGTTTTCTCTATGAATATGACTGCATGTTGTTGGCGACCTGGGATCAAATTATTTCCATTTGGTGGCTGCTGGGTTAGAGTTAGTGGATAGTTAGCAGAATGCTTGACCTTCTCTGTTGTCCCATTACAGATATTTGCATTTGTGGCGACTGTGTGCTACGCCTGCAGCATGTTTATGGGCTTCAAGAGATGGAGGCTGTGATGCTGAACAAGAACAGGAACACACACCAACTGTACCAGTCCTCTGTCTGGCAGGATGTCAAGGACTGGTACCTGTTCAGGAGTGAAAGTCATCCACGAAGATCACCACAACCTTTTGTTTGCGCCATTATCCTTGTATTACAATGGGCCAAAGAGGGTATTGGTGCTGTTGGGAAACTCACTCCAGGATGTTTAGTATAAACACATCTGTTAAAACTACACTTTTAACAATATTATGTTTGAACATTATTTAAGGAGACAGACCTAGTACATATTGAAATATTCACATTTCTTGTTCTTGCTTTGTGATCAAGAGCACTTTTTAATCCCTCTTATCTTTTTAACGTATGATTTACGATGTAGTCGTCAATTTCTCTAGGCCAGAGTTAAATGTGCAGTGTGTAATTTTTGGCGGCATCCAGTGGTGAGATTGCAGACTGCAAACAACTGAATACAATTACATGGTGCAAGATGGCGGCCTTCATGGAAAGGACCCGCTCCCTATGTAGATATAAGAAGCATATTCTAAGGCAATAAGAACACAAATTCTTATTTTCATGGGATTATACACTAATTAAAACATACATATGAATATTATACCACTTCTGCCAAATCCGATAATTGTATTTAGTTGGTTGCAATCTGCAACCTCACCACTAAATGCCACCAAAAATTACACATTGCATCTTTAATAGACTGATACTAGTTGTTGAATCTATTTATTAGTGTTTGATTCAAATTGTAATGTAATTACACTGTGTAGGAGAAGCCAAGTATCTCGAAAAGCAAGATTATATGATTTGCATGTAGTCCTTCACAAATGTAAAGAACAATGTTATTTTTTAATGATATACAGAAACAGCATATTATATAAAGCATTTCTGTATTACAGTTTAATGTGCATTGTTGATATTTAAAATGCATTTTTACAATTAAACTAACACACATTTTCTTAGTTTCTTACTCATCTTGCTTTGGACTGAGTTCAGTACTCCACAAGAGGGTGCTAGTCATTTACATAGTGGATAAAGTGGGCAGCTGAAGAGGTGGTAGAAAAGAGGGAGAGAGAGAAGGAGAGAGAGAGAAAGGGAGAGGGGGAGAGAACAAGCGCTAATTCAATGTGCAGGCAGACCGTAGGTGCATGTATTATAATTAAGAGAAACCTGAATAATTTTAACAAACAAGCCTTTCTTCATGACCTTTATAACAGTGGTATCCATTCTACATGTGCTATCCCTAATGTTGAGTTAGCCTTAGAATTTTTTATTTCTACTTTCCTATCGGTTGTTAATAAACATGCTCCCTTTAAGAGGTACAGAGTAAAAAACAGATCCAGTCCCTGGTTTACCCATGAACTGGCATCCTTGTTTTTATCTGGAAATACAGCATGGTCCCTGGCTAGACATACAAGTGAGGCCTCTCACTGGGCTGCTTTTAGAGTCCTTGGGAACAATTGCACGTTTCTAGCTAGAAAAAATAAATCTGACTATTATCTAAACCTGATCACTGACACCTACTCAAATCCCTCCAAATTTTGGAAGGTGGTAAAAACTACCAGTAGCAATTCCATTGCCGTTGTTCCTACTGAGGTTAAATTTGATGACTGTATTATAAATGATCAAACTGATATTTGCTCAGCTTTTAATAGACACTTTGCTGCAGCTGGACATATTTTCAAAGACAACGTTCTTAGATCCCCTTCTTTAAACAATATTCATCAGTCTCTTGAGCAGGCTTAGGTGCCTACCCTTAATGCTGCTTCCCAGTTCTCTTTTAGTCCTGTCCCCGCTAGCGTGGTACTTGATACTCTCCTAGCTATTGATCCTAAGAAATCCGCTGGTGAAGATAACCTGGATCCTTATTTTCTCCAGCTATCTACCCCCTTAATTGCTGAGCAATTATCACATATGCTTAATCTGTCTATGTCTTCTGGTGATGTCCCCAGAGTTTGGAAAACTGCACATGCTCTTCCCTTGCACAAGGGGGGTGAAATGAATGACCCTAATAATCATAGGCCAATATTTAGGTTGTCTTGTTTGGCTAAATTGCTGGAGTCAGTTGTAAATTGTCAACTAAAATCATTTCTCTCACACCACTCTATATTATCTCTGCACCAGTGTGGCTTTAGAGCTAACCACAGCATTATTTCAGCTATTACTCAGGTTACTGATCATGTAGTTTCTGCACTAGACAAAAGAAAACATTGTGCTGCCCTGTTTATTGACTTGTCTAATGCATTTGGCACTGTTGATCATTCCTTACTGTTAAAAAGATTATGTAACTTTGGCCTTGATGTAAGTGTTTGCCAGTCGGACCTTTTACCAATAACTAAACGTGTTCCTCATGGGTCAATTTTAGGTCCGGTGTTCTTTACAAGCTTTATTTGTATAGCGCATGTCATACACAGAGGCAACACAATGTGCTTTACAGAGAACGATGGGGGGGGGGGGGGGGGGCATGGGTCCCATCCCTACATATTCCAGAGGGAAGCAGAAAAGTGAGCTGTAAAAATTATTCCCTGACCTCTCTCAACAAGACGATCAGGCAAGCTCCTGGAAAATGTTTGTCTATTGGCTAAGAACATATACAGAGCAATAAACATGGGCTAAATACTTCACAAGAGAGACATGACTAACAGTAGAGTGCAGAAATAGTTACAGAGATGTTGCCTACATGGTAGGCCATTATGTGTTAGCTATCCCTGTTGTCTCTAATATGATATTTAAGTGAATCATATAATAAAGCACAGTAAGAGAACAGAACAATGATATTGTGTCTCCAGGGAGTGATTGCCAATTTCATTTTTATGCTGATGACCCCATTCTGTAATTTACTTGAAAAAAATAAAAATTTCAAGATGCCCTTGTTTCTTTAAAGCTAGTTCTTAATGAGAACAAAACCAAATTCATTCTCCAAGGCAAAAGATCTTGACCCTGATAGTCTGCGCATAACTGCTGCAAATGGATCTATCATTGAGAGAGTCAGAATATAAATATCTTGGTATTAGTTAATGATAAATTAACATTCAAATTCCATATTGTTAATCTTGTCAGCAAACTTCGCCAGAAAATTGGTTACTTAGGAATAGGACTAGGTTTCCATTGGTTTGTAGTAAGAGGATTATTGAAGCAGTCTATCTGATGATCTCTAGACTCAGTTTACCATTCAGCTCTCAGGTTCATTACAGGCGCTAGCTATGACACAAATCATTGCTCTCTATATGAGATGATTGGCTGGGCCTCTCTTTCTATTCATTTTTAAAGCTCTTATTGGTAAGAAGCCACCTTAGATTACTTTTATGCTGGATTAGAACTCTGGGTCATATCGAACCTGTTCCAGTGAGGTGGTTCTTTTAAGGTTTCCTGAGCTTGTTCTCAATCAATCAATCAAAGCTTTATTTGTATAGCGCATTTCATACCCAGAGGCAACACAATGTGCTTTACAGAGAACAAGGGAGGTGGGCAGACGTCCCACCCCTACATATTCCAGAGGGAAGCAAAAAAACAGTAATCACCTGGGGGCCAGATAAGTGAGCTGTAAAAATTCTTCCCTGACCCCTCTAAACGAGGCGATGTTCTAGCCTAGGTTTGACTGCTTTTACTGTAAATGTTCCAATCTCATGGAATGCCCTGCAAAGCTCTTAAACATTTCTACCCTTCCTATTTTGAGTCATTTTAAATCTATGATTTCTGAATTTTGCACATCTTAATGTAATTGTTTTAGCTAAAATCATTGATTTTACCCTGTTCTTATTATCTCATTGTATTTCAACTTTACTCTATTTTGTTATGCTTTTAGTGTTGTATAATAATTGTCTTATTATTCTCATTCTTGTTTTATCTCTGCACTATTTCTTACTCGTTGTCACTGTAAATGAGTGCAGCCTCAGTGTCCTTCGAGTTTAAATAAAGGTAATTGTATTGAATGTGCAGCCAGACCACATTTTAGTGGACCGACCAACTGATCAACAGAGCAAGCTATAGAGCTGCCTGGTCACAGCTAAAATGGGTTTTTGAGGTAAATCTGTTTGGCTCATCAGCTGAATACGAGTCACTGTGCAGGAATGGAACCACTTAAGTGTAAACTTTAGGCTACTTTATCTGAGTTGTCTTGATCTGAGAAGATGTCTTTCTTGAGCCTTATCACTGTAGGCTTTCATATCACTTTAGGCCTACACACATTTAAATGTAGCCTACTGAGGCTCAGTCTTCTAGCTTGTAGGCTATTTTAGGCCTACTGTATCAGTTGTACTACTCTGTAGTATGTAGAGATTTGAATGAAAGGCTGTGGAGAAGCTCCAGGGCAGATAGAAGTCCCAGAAGGATCTACAATCTCTGGAGGAGACACCTGGGAGATGTTAGGCTATGTGTCTGAAGGAGGTCTCCCATACCTCAGGAACATTTCCAAAGTCAATTAATCAGCTACAGTATGTGGAACCTGTGGCGTTGACAGTGTGTTGTCACTTTTAACACTGCTGATCTCTCTGACCTGCCTGGCCTCAGGTTTGTCCTACTTCTGTCATAATCCCTCATGGGATTTGTTAAGGTGGCCTTCTTCCCTTTTCACCAACATTTGAAGCTCTTGTACTGTATTGCATACTGTATTGTGACAGTGGGTGCAGGGCTTGAACCTTGAACGATTACGCTGAAGTTGGACATACTGTATCTTCTACTCTTCTCTCTCTAGGTGGTCCTTGGACAAGCCCTTCATCTGCTCTTCCAGTCATCCCGATCCTCCATACACTGCTAGCTAGCTTGCCGGTACTTTCCACTCCTGCATCTTTCTTGAGTACATCCATGTATGTTAGTGTGGGACGCCCTTGTGACCGATGTCTGCGTGTTGGCTCCCACAGCACCAGTTCGCTGGCCGGCAGCTCCTGGTGTCTTTGGCTGTGACCTGCCAGACTCATTCTCCCGACTGCTATTTTCTCTAACCAAACTAACAAACATGTATTTTTTCACTCACCTTTGGTGACCCCCATACAGATGCTTGTTGGTAACATGCTCGCTCTTGTTGATTTTATGTACTGTGTGTGGGAAAGAATGAAGGGAAATAGTCGTTATATAGGCCTGGGGTGCTGCAACAGGAGTAGGGGGGCCTCGCGTATGGACTCATCCAAAAGAACGATGTCTGAGATGGATGAGGATTTTGAAATTGTTTCTCCGAAAAAATACATGTTTGTTAGTTTGGTTAGAGAATCCTTCTCATTCCATTCCCCTGGAAGAAACATTGATCTGGTCCCTGGCCCAGCTCCTCAATATTCATGTGTGTCTAGACAGAGTCTTACTGCATGGCGTGTATGTGTGTGTGTGTGTGTATGAGAGAGAGAGTGTGTGTGTGCGTGCGTGTGTTTGCGTGTGTGTACGTGAGAAAGAGGACACAATGTTACTGTAGACGCCCTTAGCAGTCTGTTTGAAAGCCAGATGCCCCGGGCCCCAGAGAGAACACGTCTTGCCACTGATCCACATCCCCTGGAAAAAGCTTCCAGGCTCCTCTCGTGTTCACGGCTCTCCCACTCAGCCCTGACCGGCCGCACGGCTGTGTCGGCTGTGTCGTGTAGCTACATTTCACACGATTACTTTTTCTACAAAATCATCCCGAACATTGTTTTTGGCGAGGCGTCTCTCCACCCCCCATTTCCCGATTCCACACAAGCCTGCAGCCTAAACACCGACAGACCCCGAGCCCACGCTGCGCTGACACTGATTCTTCTTCCCACAATCTCAGAATTGCCAAGAGCAGCAGCGGCAGTTCGGCATTCTTTCTTTTATAGAGGACACGGCAGACACTCACCGACGACCAAATACATTTTCCCTTTCTTCCCCACCCCTCTCTCTCTCTCTCTCTCTCTCTCTCTCTCTCTCTCTCTACCACGGGAGAGAGGATGGTGAGTAAACAGCTGATAAGGTCGTGCTGTAAATTGTAACCTTCTAAAACATCCATTTCTATTCGCCAGTCAACATTATTGGCCTTCTCCTAGGAGCGGCATGCGTTCCCAGGCTGAAGTTGAAGAGAGGCATTCAGAGGTTACAGGCCCTGCAGCTGCTGCTGTTAGGGCACCACATTCTGGAGGGGAAGGGTCACCCAGGGCTGGTTTTCATGCTCCTGGAGGATAACAAGCTCCTGACCTTTTCTTTATATATTGCTGGACACAAACATGAGGCAAACAGCTTGGCTTGCGTCACTGCATTCTCACACCTCTGTGGCACAATTACATTTCAGAGGCTGACGTGTGCGAATCAACAAAAATGCTTCTAAAATTGTCCTGGATACAATGTTCAAAATCAGACCCAACACAACAGCTGTAGAACAGGAAGAGATATTCACTCATGGAAACGTTAAAGAATGATATCAAGGTGCATAATACAGTATATGTACATGTATGTAATGGGTTTTCTGTAGGACACTGAGTTCAAGATGATGTATTATATATTTGCTCTATGTTTTATATGTTTTATATTTATGTTTTATGTCTGTGTAGACTGGAAAGAATGTTGTAATCCCTTGTATGGGCCTGAACAGGGAAAGAAACGGCTAAGTGGGTCGCAATCTAGTGTTACATGTCAAAGCTGATTTACAAAGGAACATGGAAAACTTCACTCACTTGTCCCACCACCATACATTAACCTACATTTTAGGATATATTTATCCTAAAAATAAATAAAATAAATTATACCAAGACATTTTGGACAATTCTATGCTTCCAACTTCGTGGGAACAGTTTGGGGAAGGCCCTTCTCTGTTCCAGCATGACTGTGCCCCAGTGCACAAAGCAAGGTCCATAAAGGCATGGTTGGGTGAGGTTGATGTGGAAGAACTAGACTGGTCCGCACAGAACCCTGACCTCAACCCCATCGAGCACCTTTGAGATGAATTAGAATTATTATGAGGCCCTCTTGCCCAACATCAGTGTCTGACCTCACAAATGCTCTTCTGGATGAATGGGCAAAAATTCACACTCCAAAATCTTGTAGAAAACCTTCCAAGAAGAGTGGAAGCTGTTATAGCTGCAAAGGGGGGACAAACTTCATATTAATGCCTGTGAATTTGGAATGGGATGTCATGCTTCTGTAGGTGTAATGGGTACTGTAGGTGTACTAATACTTTCGTCCATAGAGTGTATCTTGTCCCACCACAATACATTAATCTTCTTTTAGGATATACAGTATCATATGATAGATTGTGTTTGATGTATGCTCATATTGTAGGGGAAGCAAATAGACAACAGATAATAGATCAGCTCTAGAGCAATACAGCTAAAGATGCATCATTCTGGGAGAGATGAGCATAATGAATACTGTTAATAGTGCTTATGTAAGCTACTCTCCAGAGGAATAAATAATCTTCTTCTTTGAAGAGTCAATATTAATTCAGATAGCCAGGAATTCAGTAGTAGTCTCTTTGGAAGCAGAAGACAGCCATTCCTGAGAGGAACTGACTGCTCTTTCTGAGAACAAGACGCTGCTGTTCACACTGTTGGATTCAGCTGGTAGACAGCCTCATAGCTGAGACATCACAGGGCCGCCATGTACACTGAGGAGCTAGTCACCTCTGAGCTACAGACACTGAGGAGCTAGTCACCTCTGAGCTACAGACACTGAGGAGCTAGTCACCTCTGAGCTACAGACACTGAGGAGCTAGTCACCTCTGAGCTACAGACACTGAGGAGCTAGTCACCTCTGACCTACAGACACTGAGGAGCTAGTCACCTCTGACTTACAGACACTGAGGAGCTAGTCACCTCTGAGCTACAGACACTGAGGATCTAGTCACCTCTGACCTACAGACACTGAGGAGCTAGTCACCTCTGAGCTACAGCCACTGAGACACTGAGGAGCTAGTCACCTCTGAACTATAGAAACTGAGGAGCTAGTCACCTCTGAGCTACAGACACTGAGGAGATAGTCTCCTCTGAAGTGAGGAGAGATCTCAGGTTCAGGCTCTCACCCCCAAAGAGATCCTGCAGATACAGTATGCCTGTCTTGCCGATGAAGAATATCTCATGCTGTCTTTTCCCATCACCCCCCCTTGCCTCCCTCCTTAGGTCTGCTTTGACACAGTGCTTGGGCACATGGCAAAAAAAACACCTGTAAATTTCAGTCATAAATTTACTTGTTATTGTTTTCACAAATATCTCCAGCAGCCCCATGTGCAAAAGGGCTACACCACGCTAACAGAACTAAAAACAAACATCGATCCATGTGAGCTGGACGCCCCGGCTACGTTCCATAAATCTGTCGCACGCTGAGGGGAACCAACATGCTGTTCTCTCCAAACCAGGCAAGTCCAAGCCACACAAGCAGGTCCAGAACCAGGCAAGTCCAAGCCACAATGGATTGTGTTTATTCAATGCGGAACAGGCTCACTAGCTGAAATCAGAGCAAGACATCAAATAATGGAAATTTAGGCCACGGTTTTGCAGATAGACATGACATTTTGAATCATATTAATTTGTTTAGGCCTCTTCACAACCTACAGTATGAGTCCAAAAACAATTATTCTGGTCTTGTCTGTCAGATTAGAGAAACATCTTTTAGATACTCTCTAGCGCTTGACTCACATTCTAGTTTGTGAGTTTGTTTCCATGCTAGTTTCCAAGGGGAAGGAAGCGGTGATTATAGCTCCCACCACCCAGGGCATACAGACCAGTCTGTGTCCGAGTCTGGTGCCTCACATTAGGAGGGTCCACCACAAATAAACCCCTGGGTGACAGATTTGTAGCGGCCCTCATTGTTAAACCACAGGGCTGCCATCTGATTTACGGCTCCTCTCCTCTGAGGATGTGAGGAAAACATTCCCCGGTGTGCGGAAGGTACCGTACAGAGGCAGGGGTGCGTGGTCTTTAGGTCTGCCACTGTGGTCCTGATTACATAACCAGAACGAGCCACCAGAAACCTATTTTTAGAACCTTAGAACTCTCTGTGAACCCCAAACATAGCCTGACATGAACTCCCCAAGGACTCGCTCTTCCCTCAAAAAGCCAAGCTCCTTCACAAGGTGCACTCTGTGATCTACGGGTCACTGCAAGAGAAACGTAAACGATGGAGCACATGTATCTCATGAGATAACGTGCAAACAATTCTTGATTTCTATCGTACACTTCGACACAGGGTTGACATGATTTCAGCTTGACATCATCCATGATCACTAAGCTCTATAGACTGATCATGATGGATGGATGGATGGATGGATGGATGGATGGATGGATGGATGGATGGATGGATGGATGGATGGATGGATGGATGGATGGATGGATGGATGGATGGATGGATGGATGGATGGATGGATGGATGGATGGATGGATGGATGGATAGATAGATAGATAGATAGATAGATAGATAGATAGATAGATAGATAGATAGATAGATAGATAGATAGATAGATAGATAGATAGATAGATAGATAGATAGATAGATAGATAGATAGATAGATAGATAGATAGATAGATAGATAGATAGATAGATAGATAGCTGCCTTCGTTACATCACAGCCACTGTTGTTGAGATCCTCAAAACGTCAATCCATATGGGGTTTCAAGAGGTCCAGTTCAGCTGAAAGGTAATTCGCTGCAGCCATCACGTCTGCTCAAATCATCAGGAACACAGTAGAATAACACTCTAAATGGAGTTAATAAGTCCTTTTTAATAACGAAAAAAGCTCTGGTGTGACCAGCAGTTGCAAAGGGGAAGAGGGCGACAGGACAGAGTATGAAGAGGCAGTGGTTCTGTGGCCGACGCCAACAGCAACAAGTCCTAGACGGGTACACTGAGCACTCTGTCTGCCCTCGCCCTCCCCGGCTCAGCGCACCACGGAAATATTTCACAGCCCACATTAATGTGCGTAGGTAGACTTCCTACCTCACCCCCTGAGTTATGCAGTGCAATCGAACACATAACCTTCCCTTTTTCTAGCCTGGGTGGATGGCATGATAAACATTCCGAGGGATTTATCTGGCAGAGCTGTCAGTAGGGGGACAGAGTGAAGTGGAGGAAGTCGGGGAAGTGTTAACGAAGTGCCTTGATCATGGGCACAAAGGTAGTAGATATCTGGGAGGTGAAGCGAGTCTCTAGTTCAACTCTCCTCTCTTTTTTGAACCCGCCATTTCCCTGTTCTCTGATATGAATACATCAACAAAGCATCTTCGTAATCTCCATTCCATCAAAGACAAATCGCCCGTCAGACACATTCTTGTTCTCCAGAAGTACTGTATGAAGCTGCTTTTGACTCAAAAACAGTCAGACAGTTTGCTGGGCACCAGTTGAGAGAGAGGTTCAACCAGACATAGTCAGCAAACAAAGAACTTGTGAAGTCTGACATTTTTCAACTTCCAGTGAGAAGCTATTTGAGCAGCAGTGAATCATGTCTTTGGCAGAGAACTGGGTGGAATCACAGGTCATTTGTAAGACCGGACTCCAGATGCTCCTGTCTGCTGGCCTAGCTGAAGCATGGAGAGGGGTTGGAGTTGGACGCAGAACTATACTTTTGTTAAGACTGCTGGGAGGGAAACATGTCATTGATTATTGCCTATAGATAAAGAATGGAGGGAATGTTTACAAGGGAAAAATTGAAAGAATGTCAAACTCTAACTGAACTCAAAGCAGCTTGGTGCCAGACCAATGGGGCTACACAGCAAGAGTGTGTTGCATTAGGCTAGCTTTGTGCACTTTCTATAAAAAAAAAACATGATAGGGGTAGATCAACTCACAAAAGTCACCAAAATCACAACTTGACATTATGATTCTGATTCTGATTAAAGACAGTTGTAAGTGACATTGGGACACACCAAATCCCAAATCCACCTTTCAATGATTGCATGGGCTTGTTGGGTTATGATGTTGTTTTAGTAACTGCATCTTCATGGAGCGACACTTCCAATCCAGTCCACAGCCCAATACATCTTAACTGTCCACATCCAGGCATTCCAGAGTGCAGAGTGCTGGCTTGCATACTGCAAAATACGACCGGATGTAGTAGGACATCCTGGTATTGGTATACTGCATGTGGCATACTATGTATTGAGACATACTTACATCAATTTTTGGCATACTATAAGTACACGATTCCGAACGCAGCCCCTGTGACATACTAGTGTCATGTCCAGGGGGTGTAGGAAATCACGAGATAGGCTCCTGTCCTATGGGCCACTAGGCTCAAGAACCATTGGTTCTCAAGGGTAGGCTAGCCTACTACCCTGCTACTGTATGACATGTCAAAATGGCTGCTGGGAAATGGGTCTGTTACACAATGAAAAACACCTCTCTTCCCCAACATTTAAATATTAATGTAGATAATTATAAATTAATTGATAGATAACTTTCCATTCTTTATCTCATGACAGAAGAGTATGTGGCCATGTCTAAAGAAATGTGTTTACATTTACTGACATGCCAATACAACATGCACAGCAATATAACATCATAGAACGGTTATTGTGGTCCAAGCGGTCAAGCTAATAACATATTTGACTAGAGTGCAGCAGACTTCTGTTTGAGGAACGTTCTCTCAGGATCTCACAGAGAAATGTGACTCCTACCGCTGTCCAATCAGCTGCGAAGATTCCAGCGCTCCCGGTGAGTCCTCCAACATTCCTTCCTCTCGCTCGTCACCGCGTCTCGAGACACAACGGTTATAAATGCGGGTGCGCGCGCTCTACTACTACATAGCACGCGGATTACAGCAGCACGAGGAGGGAACATTTAGTTCAGCGAATAGAAAGAACTCAAACTCACGAAGGATGTCCAAATTTACAGAGACAGCGCTTTTTCTTTTCTACATTTCAACACAGGTAATTTTCACTATTTAGGGGGTGATTAGAACAAAAGTGCATAACGATATTTATTGTAGGCCTACGGAATTATTTTTTTCTTGTTTTTGAAACATTTTGATCACTGTAGTCAGATAACCAAGTGCTGGTTAAATGCTGGAAATAAAGGTCAATTCAAATTATATTGATAGAGCCTATGTCTCCCCCAGGTGTGTTTCGTGGTGTGGGCGCAGGTGTGCCCCTCGCGATGCCGCTGTCCGCAGGAGCCTCCCCTCTGTGCCCCCGGCGTGGTGTTGGTGCTGGATGACTGTGCCTGCTGTCTGGGTTGCGCCCGGCAGAAGGGGGAGGCCTGCTCCGACATGAGCCCCTGTGATACGCGCAGGGGACTGCGCTGTGACTACGCAGCCGACGTTCACAAGAGGACCGGCGTTTGTATCCGTGAGTGCGCCAGCTACTTAGGCTACTAACAGCAAACACCAAACCTCATAGTGTCGCAGCTGTTGCCTATTGACTCCATTGATGAGCTTCCTTGTTAAGTTAAAAATGACCACAGGCAAATAAATCTGTAGGCTATTTAGATACTAAACTGCAGCCTAAATCAAACAATCCCATGAATATGGACTGTAGGCTATTAATGTGTATTAATGGATGTATTAACCAATATTCTCTATCTTCCTACAGCTAACGAGGGGGACGTGTGTCTGTTGGATGGGTCTGTCTACCAGAACGGGGAGACCTTCTTCCCCAGCTGTAAGTACCAGTGTACGTGTCGGGACAGCCAGATCGGCTGCGTGCCCCGCTGCAACCTGGATGTGATGCTGCCCGGCCCCGACTGCCCCATGCCCCGGAGGGTGCAGCTGCCGGGGGAGTGCTGCGAGAAGTGGGTGTGTGAGCCCCAGGCGGAGGCCAGCGCGCTTGGAGGCTTCGCTATGGCTGGTAGGCACACACACACGTCATGCGCACACAGATACACAGATACAGACACACACACACACACACAGACACATATACACACACACTCACAGATACAGACACACACAGATACAGAAACATGCACACACCGTGCAAACACACACACTTTCTCTCTCTGTGATGTTACTCACATCAGCACACCAGCGTGAACCATAGAATCAACAGACATGGCAGCATAACCCCTACCTGACCCTCAGAGGAAGGAGGAGGGCATTAGAATAGGATGACCCTCTCCTACACTGTGACCTTCTTTCTATCCATCCATCCATCCATCCATCCATCCATCCATCCATCCATCCATCTACCTATTATCAAACAGTTCCATCCATCCATCCATCCATCCATCCATCCATCCATCCATCCATCCATCCATCCATCCATCCATCCATCCATCTACCTATTATCAAGTTAAAACAGTTGAATGTTGTCTTGGATTCATGCAAACCACAAATGTATTGTACAAAATGTATATTTAGCACCATTGACAGTCCATGCTCTTTGCCTTACAACGTCACTGAAGCCATGACCACCCCCCCCCCTTTCTCATCCTCTCCCCCCAGCCTATAGACAGGAGGAGACGGTGAGCTTCGACGCATGGGACCCCAGTGTAAACTGCATCGAGCAGACCACCGAATGGGGGGCCTGCTCGTGCACTTGCGGGATGGGCCTGTCCACCAGGGTGACCAATAAGAACAGGCGCTGCGAGATGGTCAAACAGAGCCGCCTGTGCATCGTCAGGCCGTGTGACGAACAGCTGCAGCAGCCTCTTAAGGTACAGCCGGCACACACACACACACACACACACACACACACACACACACCCTTACCTGCTATTTCTACACACAGCAGAACGTGTCTGACCATTGACTGACCATTCCTCTCCCTTTCCCGATCCCCCCTCAGAAAGGCAGCAAGTGCCAGAGGCTGAGGAAGAGCGAGACGTCCGTCCACTTCGCCTACAAGAACTGCACCAGCGTCCAGGCCTACAAGCCCCGCTACTGCGGTGCCTGCACGGACGGCCGCTGCTGCACCCCCCACAGTACCAGGACCGCCCTGCTGGACTTCCGCTGCCCCGGCGGCAAGGTGGCCAAGAGGCCCGTCATGGTGATCAACAGCTGCGCCTGCCACCACCACTGTCCCCAGGACAACGCCGTCTACCAGCACTGGCCCGCCCCCGCCTCGGCCGAGCTGGGCTACTACAGCGGCATGAGGCTGTAAACGGAGGCCGCCGGCGGGACACGCCGCCCTCTGTTGGAGAGGACCGGGTATTGCACAGAGACCAACGCAATAGGTAGGCTAGGGTCTGAATCACAGCACTTATGTCTTAAGAGGTAGATGGCGGTACTTTTGCCATTGGATGCTGCGGAAGAGACTTTAGGCTAGTTAGTTTATTACAAAAGCAGATAGTTTCGTCCTGCTTGCTGCAGATAGCGTTTTCAGTGTCTTGATTGTTAGCGGTTACATAGCAGGGCTTCCTGTGTCTTTAGCGGTTAGAGTCTCAAAGGTTTTCCCTTGTTTGCTCATGTGTGATGTTTTTGAGGCGGGGACCTTAGGTAGGTTCCTCCCTTCAGATGTTCTCCTCTGAGGAGACGAGTGGAGAAGTAGAAAGGACATGAGGAACTGAGATACAGGCGCGCAAGATTAACTCCGAGTCACATTTTTGACATAGCCGCTAGACCGGTGGTCCTTCTCCCACAAACCTCCACAGTCAAAGGGGTCATGAGTCATGACCCTCCAAACAGCCATGTCGGAGGTGACTCTTACAACAGCATGGTGACTTCCACAGCTGCCTGTTAACCCCCCCCCTCCCACACACACACACACACACACACACACACACACCTCCCCAACCCTGACCCCAGCCCCTACACATAATCGATGACTGCAATATATATATCCTTTTCTACTCCTGTGTGGTCCTTTTTTAAAGGCTTGTAAGTAGTCAACCCTTGTAGAAAGACAAGTTATGTAAATACTTACTGTATAGTTTGTATCATAAGTGTGTATGAAATACACAATGTTTGTAATACTTTGTAAACCCATGTAAATATGAATTGTATATATGTGTACTCTTTCCTGATTTTATTTGTTTAATATACAGCTTTTTTATATAATTATGAACAATACTGTGCTTACTCGGAATTGGAATTAAATGTGTATTTTTTATATATAAAACATGTCTTTTTGATGATATACTGTAGATATAGAGCTGTTACTGGACTGGGCCTATTTCATTATGACAACAGAGATCACTAGGCACTCTGACATACAGTTTGTCAATGACCTCTGAGACCTACATAACCCTGTCAAGAGAATGAGAACACCATCACCATGGTGAGGTTTGGGAGAGGCGCCTCAGAAGGACAGAGGCCAGGTAGTACAAAACTGTTTATTGTATTGGCATGACAGGGTTCTATAGAAGACATAAATAAGTCAAACACACAGGTGGTACATGTTTAAGAACAGCATTACAGAGTCATTATCATGACTAGCCAACAGTACACAGAACAGAACTCAGCATCGCTCTCGCTCAGCATCAACAGCAAGAGACATTCATCAAAAACAAAACGCGTTCTGAATTCAATACACACACAGACGCACGCACACATACACACACGCACTCGGCATCACATCACAATCATCATTACAAGTAAGAAATATCACAATTCATGCTCGTTTACCATACTCGAAAAGGGGAATGCGTTACGTAGGATCAAGTAAAGACCCATTCCAGGAAAGATAATAAATATGAAACAAACATGAATTGAGATATACACCAGAGCAGACAGAGGGAGGGGAGCTGTGGTGGTAGAGTCCACACACACACACACACACTCTGACATGCTCTCTCAGGTCAGTGGGAACTCAACAGGATGAGCTGTATTTCTATGGGTGAACGCACCAGAGTTCTGGTGTGGGAAGTATGGGTAGGGTCGGTTGGCGGCGGGTTTCTGTAAAGGAGTCGCCGCATCCCTGACCAGGCGCGGTTAAGGCATAGATTATTTCGCACCAAAATGGGAGTGGGGATGCCTCCAACCCATAGCTTATCATTACGCTTTAGACCAATGACGTGAGGAGACGATGACCAAGGGGGGTTGCAGTGAGTGAGGGGGGTAGGGGTTTGGCCAGTGGTTGACGGCGCCAAACAGTGGTTGTGGTGGCGGGCTCAGATCTCGCTCTCGTAGGTGTGCATGTACGTCTTCAGAGAGAGGATCTCTGGGTAGCTGCGGCTGGTCCTCCGGTAGAAGTCCATGCCCGTCAGGATCTCCACGTCTCGGACGCGCGCCGTGTGCATCTTCATCAGCTCCTCCACCCACCGCGACTCCTCCTCAGAACTCTGTGGGGGGCGGGGACACATGACACACACACACACACTCAGTGATCATGTGATATCTGTGATCATGTAAGTACACATGACTTCAGATGTACATTGATGCACAGCTCCATAAAGATGTCGGTGTCAGATTCAGTAACACCAAAGATATTATTTACTACAGCCATAAGGACATCATAAAGTGATACTCTAATTCTACGGGTAGTTCAATGTCACGGTCTAGGCTCTAAACAGCCTCGCAGTGAGGCTCAGTGACCACTCTCTCCTGCTAGGAACGAGCTCATTCGGCTGACGCGGTCACCGCCGCCGGGGCGGTCAGGAACCCCCCCGGAGGAGACTCACGTTGCAGCTCTCGTCGTTGTCGGGCCGGTGAGGCAGAACGAAGGCGAAGCAGCTGAGTGGCCCCGAGCAGGAGTCCACCGGCTGGGTGTAGTCCAGACAGCTGCTGACCACAGCGTAGTAGTGGGTCGGGATGGGCACAGAGCCACTCGCATACCTGGAGGCGCAGGACAGAACACAACCTTAGCGTTATCCAATGCGTTATCTACTACTTTAATACGACCATCTGAAGTCTAACGATCAGAAATGTAACTTTATCTGACTTAAGTGCACAGGGGGGGGGGGTTCCGGACTGTTATTCTTTGAGTTCCTGCATCGTAGCCAAACTCAGAGGAAGGATGAGTGCATTAGAATAGGATGACCCTCTCCTACACTATCTATCTATCTATCTATCTATCTATCTATCTATCTATCTATCTATCTATCTATCTATCTATCTATCTATCTATCTATCTATCTATCTATCTATCTATCTATCTATCTATCTATCTATCTATCTATCTATCAGGGGTGTCAGGGGGTCAAGTTCAGGTGTGCCACTGAGTCTCTACAGGTGACGTATGGGCTTGGGCAGGTCATCGCACAAGGGTCTACCCCAGGTTAGAACCACCTAATCACACAGGCACACACAGATCCGTACGCTCATTTCTAAAAGTAGACAAACTCCATACGCTGTACTGGGCATGCTCCGAACTGCTGATACTTCCTCCACCAATGATTACCACTAGGTGGCACTGCAGCCCTTCAGATTGACATTACAGTACACAGTACATGAAGCCCAGTTCCTTACTGTCAATGTCTATTTCTTTAGCACCATTCATACAAATCAATGTAGCACATATTGCTTTACATAAAAAGAGATGGATAAAAACACAAATAATATAAAACCATAAATCTTACTGTTTCATCTTCTCAGCTGAGTCTCTCAGGCCGTCATAATCATAGTCGAAGATGGGTCCAATGACCAAGTTAACCCCGTTCCGTTCACTGGCGTATTTCTTCACTAGCGTTTTCTGGAAGTAGCCCCATATCCCTGGATGAAGGAAGTCACTATGAGAAAACACCTTATTTCCTCTGATGTTCAAATCCACTTTACCCCGGCATATTTCAACTTATAGTAATATGGAGAGTGTGTGTGTGTGTGTGTGTGTGTGTGTGTGTGTGTGTGTGTGTGTGTGTATGTGTGTGTGTGTGTGTGTGTGTGTGTGTGTGTGTGTGTGTGTGTGTGTGTATGTGTGTGTGTGTGTGTGCATGTGTGATCGTGAGGTTTGTGGATCTCTCTTCTGTACAAAGGAAGTACTCACACTGGACCACTCTCTAGTGGTGAGGTCATACCACTGACCACCACACATAAAACTCTCTCTCTCTCCCTCTCTCTCTCTCTCTCTCTCTCTCTCACGCACACACACACATATACACACATACACACACACACACGCACACACACACACACACACACACACACACACACACACACACACACACACACACACAATCTCTTCCAAAAAGAAGAGCTATTCAGGGCAGAGTAACTTTCGGCAGTATGTGTTCAGTTAACCTTTAATGTACAGTAAGCTGTGTCAAGTTCACCTTTAATGTAAGCTGAATGTGAGCCATGTTTCACACCTCATCCATTTCTGATGACCAGTAATTTAGAAGTTTAATTTACTCACTCTTGAAGGCGGGGTACATGGGAACTGTGTTTGTGATGAGGACAGCATCATATTTCCCTTCCTGCGTTGTGGAAAGTTCTGTCAACACAGGAAGAAGACGAGAACTCAGAACTCATCACACACAATCATCTATGTTCTATCAAAGATGCAGTGGACTACATTCCTGTGACACAGTGGTCTTGTGTAGAAGACATGAAGAGCATGACTAAGACAGCAGGTGCTGATGCCTATAGAGTGTTGTGTGGGTTAACACACTGAAGACAAGGGTTTGAAATCGGACAATCCTTAAACCAGTCATTGGTAGATGGTAATTGGTACAGTAGGTGATACTGTAGCTGGTGTATCAGTGGTAGTTTGTAGGTGGTACAGTAGCTGGTAGGGGTCAATGGTATATGGTAATTAGTAGGGTTAGTGGGTAGGTAGTCTCGCGAGCCAGACGAGTTGACTTCCGGCAGAAATTTTGATGAAGGAAGTTAATGAAAAAACGGGCGGATATCCCGTCAAAATTCCGTAGAGAGTAGTAGACAGTCCCGACCGGAAGTGATGCGTTTAAAAAAAATGTCCTTTTACAAATTCTAAGCGACTGAAGTCCAGACTCTCTCCTCCGTAGAGAGTCTGGCTCCGAGACTAGTGGGTAGGTGATGCTGTTAGTACTGTACTTACGTGGTGGATAGAGGAATCCATAGGAGATCTGTTTGTCTGCACGGTAGTTGGAGCAGGATTGGCTGAAGGCTGGAGGGATACGCAGGTCTGGTCTGACACAGTTAGTCAGAGCCTCAGGGAGTGGGGTCACCTCTACCTGCAACACACACACACACACACACACACACACAGTTAAGACAATCAATTATAATCTAGAATCATCTCAGCTCATCTCAACTGACTTATTTTCAAGATCCAAGATTGAAAAATTGCCAAATGATAGGATCTAGACAGACTCTCCAGTTTTGCAGGCCACACAGACAGACGCATCACATCCAGCTGAGATGAGATCAGTTAAGATTTTCTCATTCTCTGTGGTCCAGGCTTATATTATGACCAGGTTGGGTGGCCAACTACTGTAGCTACTGTACACTCATAGCTCATACATGAACCATATATCTCCACCACCAGATAAAAAAATAGATATAAAAAGTACTTATTTTTTACTTTCTTTCTTTCTTTCTTTTTCTTTCTTTCTTTAAAACAAATCTCGTTTGATACTCTGCTGATGAGACCTACCTGTTTGGGGACAGTGTAGGAGGTCCAGAGTGGCATGGACAGAGACTCACTGTAGCCACTGATATAGTCACTGTGGTGGAGGATGCTGTATTTAGTACGGAACAGAACCGCAGGTCGGCCATAAGGCAGGTTCTTGCTGTCTGGAAGAGGAGGACAGTGACCGAAACAGGCATGTAACAACGTAATGATGTCTTATAGTCCCACAGATCAAATAAGCAGCCACAGTAGATCATCATGTACAGTCAGAAATAAGACATTGATGAGTTGCTTAGCAGCGGAGTAGCTCCTAAAAGAGCTTTGTGTGTTGTAAGATACTGTTACACTACTATGAATATGATGATGTCATATATGTGAGTCCACCTTTGGACGTTCCTTTGCATTCTCATGACAGTATCATTTACGCCTGCAGTTGATAACTGCTCTGGGTAACAATTTATTTTGGTGGGTCTCTTAAAGAGATCTCCAGGTACTCAACTAAGTATCAATTATCATTTAACAGTCCACAAACCCTAACCTTAATCAGTTGTTACAGTACATATCAACAGTTGATAGTTTGGTGACAGTTTGAGGTTGTTGACGTGGTCTATAGGTCATCTACAGGGCCCCACAAGATAAAGTGTGACTGTACAGTGTAACATGGTTCTGCTATGGACCAGAGACTGACCATCAATAGCTTGCCTCAGACGCTGATTGAGCTCTTCCACTTTGTTCTGTAACAGACATAGCCACAGTGACTCCAGGTTATAGCCTCTTACAAGGGTGACTTTCAAAGCTCTCTGCCCCCTATTTTTTGAGCGCAACTGCAAAAGATTGAAAGTGAAAATCTTTTGCCAGATATTACATTATAATCTCCTGCAGAAGCAATGTTACTTGACAGTTCAGTTAGAACAGGAATCAATACACATTACAGCTGGGTAAGACACAGGTGGTCACAGGAACACTGAATTACAGAAGGGAAAACAAACACAGGCCAAAGAAAATAGTCATATCATAAAACACACAAATACTCATATACACACACACACTCACACACACACACACACACACACACACAAATACACACACACACACATACGCACACACACACACGCCATCAAAAACTGTTGTCGCACAGCCACTTGATTCAAATGAGATAATTTGAAGGGTTAAGCTGTACTGCTGTTACAGTTTTGTTCATTCAAATACATCATGTTCAATTAAGAAGCAAGACTGTCCGTGTCACAGGCGAGAGCTTGCTCTCCAGAGGCTGTGAAGCATCTCACACACACACACACACACACACACACAACGCCCCCCCCCCCCCCCACACACACACACATACACTCTCATGCAAACATACACACAGGCACACAGACACAAATCATGGTTCGTGAGAACATGCCACGTCTTTTTTACACATCTGTAAAAGAGACAAAAAAACAAGTTTGATTGTTTTGTTGAAGCAAACATCAAATTGCTGTAAATTCAAATGAAAATATAAGGCTAGGATTCAATAAAAACCGTCTAATAATAAAAAGCCATTTACTTTAGTTTGTACTTTAGTTATAACATGATAATTCAAAAGCCACTCCATAATTTTATCCGACCAATAGAAACTGCATAATTAATTCAATGTGGCTTTGATTGAATCCCAATCATCAACACAGCTGTGAAAGCTGAGTCATCATGACTTACCTTGTCATCACAGTTGCAGCCCAGGTCATCAGTTCCCGTGGTGACGGGGATGGAGGGCGTGGGCTTGGAGACCTCCTCTGGCATGGTGGGTTTGTGGGAGGGGCTTCTGAGAAGGTGGTTCAAGCTGCCATGGCTCCCGTTGTTAGGGGCAGGCTTCAAACCCAGGAGATCTGGAGATGAGGCCAAGTGTTCAGTTAAACTAAACTACATATCCCATGGCTCCATGGAGTCATAAAATCCTCAAGTTAATAGAACGTGTCCCCTTACCACACATGACATTGTAAAGTTCAATGTTTTCAAACGCTGGAACCTTTGTCTTGAATTTAAATGTAGGTCCATATCCTAAGAAAATAGTCTGAAAATCACAAATGGATATTTTAACGATTGATAAGTTAGAGCCGCAACCCAAGTTGATAAATCTACAGTAGGTCTATATATGTTAATCTAGATCTTCTTTTTTTTTCAGAAATACATCTCTTCACATAAATGATCTACAGCATACCTGCATGCTGTTTATCTTGTTGTCGTAACCATGGTCTCCTGAGAAAGCACACTTCCCAGGGTGCTTCTTTCCATCAGGTGATTTCCTGTAATAAGAAGATATTGTCTGTGAGCGTCAAGCGGTATCAGAGTCGGTATCAGAGTCCCTCGGCTCTGCCCGGTCCACGGTCCACGGCCAGGGTAGAACGAGGTTCATCTGAGGAAGGGTGCTACAGTGCTGTTGTACATGTAGGCCTATAGTACTGTACGTGGTTGGCATGGTGGCTTGGCGCTTTACACCGTTGCCTCACGGCAAAAAGGACCTGGGTTCTACTGTGTTCCCACATGGGCTATCTCCAGGGCCTTTGAGCTATCTCCAGGGCCTTTTTGTGTGGAGTTTGCAGTCTCCCCGTGCTCACTCAGGTTCCTTCCACATAGAACCTCAATATGAAAAACATGCAGAACTCGAAATGGCGCTCAGAGTGCACAGATCTCCGCCCACTAATGCATTTGGTGGCTCTGTGCGCGCCACCTGCGTGCGAGCATGACATCGGTCTGGTAGTTTATCGCTAATCCTGACGTACGGACGGATGCCACCGCAAACATTACCACTCGCCCTGCGCTGTCGCTGGGGCGGAGGTAAGAACAGACGCTCTTCAGTCCTGTCCCTGACCACTGAGCACTTGGACATGATCCCCGGGCGCCACTGATAAGGCTGCCCACTGCTCCTCGCCTGCGCCTCGCTGAGTGGTGCAGTATGGGTAGAGCGTCATTATGCATTTCTGCCATTCCAGCTTCTAGCCGATGGTTTTCACAGCCCAGGAAGGAGACAGAATGCAGACAAACAGGGCAGGATATTGTGTCTGACGTCGATGACGTTGATTAAAACCAGGCATCACACAGACCGAGCCCGGAGTCAGCAAGGTCTTCACACTGTAACCATTATGCTGCGGTAGCTTGCGGAGCGCGGTGCTGTAACCCTACCCGGTCAGGCACCACTAAAGTCACCCCTGCGCTTTAATTGACAAACAGACACTTTTTATTAAGTGTACATTAAACACTGGGCTCAGTGAGGTCTGCCTAGGAGGCGAACCCACAAGCACGTAGAGGCTGCAAATCTCAAACTGACGAAGGGAGGCGCCGGACAAACGCTTCATTTCATTTTTCTGCGGCGTTTATGCGATTTCAACAGACTATTTCTCTGAGGGGGGGGGGGGGGGGGGGCAGGGGGGGGGGGGGGCAGGGGGGGGTGGAGTTTCACTCCAGGGGGTGAAGCCGTATGCTCTCTCTCGCTGGCGTTCACCTCCGCGCGCCGGTGCCAGCGATTAGCCCATCTATATATCTTGGGAGGCGGACAGGGAAATCTTTCAAAAGATCTCTTTCAGTCTGGCTGCGCGGCATGCCAACTCGAGCAGGCTGACGTTTCCACCGAGACAAGCTTGTTCTTGGTCTGCCCAAGCCCCCCACCGCCTCATCCCAAAATGATGGTTGGTTCGGAA
>NC_140243.1:14924064-15026564 GCF_949987555.1 Borostomias antarcticus | reverse complement strand
GGGGTAATTAACTGTGTACTAGGGTAAGCAGGGATCATACCGTGGCTAGAGAGTAGAGGTTGGGGAAGGTTTTGGAGGGGTACACTGGTCTCATGTAGGGGGCATGAGTACCACATGTTCCTGAGGGACAAGAGACGAGACAAAATGAAACACCTGTATCAGTGTCTATGTTCATAGTATGTATGGTGCTCTACAAACACAGCAATATTCTGCAGACCACTAAAAATATACTGTAGACCACTGAAAATATACTGTAGATCCTTGAAAATATACTGTACAGTAGATCACTGAAAAGAGGTCCATAACATCATACCTCATACAGCTTTCTGTCTGCTTAGTGTTAGTACATCCTTTCACCATCCTCTATGTGTTAGTGTCTAAGTGTTAATGCCTCTGTTTTTTGGGAGTCACAGTCAGGCGGTCTCTTACTGAGCTTCTCGATGTTGGGTATCACGGCGCTCCCTCTCTTCATGTACGAGGCCCTGAAGCCGTCCACAGACAGCATGATGAGGGGCGGGCGCACAAACCTGGACACACGCCAGGGGAGACCGGCTTGAGGGGAAGAACCCATGACCTTGAGGCTGCAAGCACCATGCATGACCACCCCCCCCCCCCCCCCCAACCAATCCGTGCAGGCGCCAGGCCAGGGATGGTGGTAGTTAATGTGTGAACACAGATACACCGAAACACTTACCCAGCAGGGCACTCGTGGGCCTTAATCTCATCACACTCATCCTGCAACCATGAGGTGTCCCCTTTGAGAGAGAGGGAGAGAGAGAGAGAGGGGGGAGGGGGGAGAGAGGGGCAGATGGGGTGAGAGAGACAGGGATAGAGAGAGAGAGAGAGAGAGAGAGAGAGAGAAAGATATACAAGCACAAATACATTCAAGCCCACAGTATTATCTGTTTTTTCTACTGCTGTGAAACCAATTGCTCCACTGGGGACGAATCCAGTTTTACTTGACTTGACTTGGCTATCTTGGGGCACTGTGTTCCCTTCATACCTAGCATGTCTGCCTTGCCGTGTCCCGCATTGTGTGTGCTGACTTTTGCGTTGTATGGCCTGGGAAAAACTCTTCTGAGCTATCATGTCCCATGTGCATAACAGACCATCAACTCATCACACAATTTTTCCCTTTTCCCTTTTCACTAATCCCATCCTTGCACTCACTGGCATATAGAGTGTACTATATGAGGGTTTGGGACTTATTGAAGGCCATCTAGGGGTCTCCTACCTTTGCAGAGGGTCCTGTAGTTGGTACAGCAGTCTCCCCTGGTCAGGCAGTCTTCAGAGCAGTGACAGGCATGCTGGTCGTTGCGAGTCTCTCCACAGCGCTCCTTGCTGCACTCGTAACCCCCATCTGGACACAGGGGGACATCAGGGATGAATGATGACCCAACCTATGATCTTTGATTTGACCCTGACTTTTAGTTCGGGGTCAGGGGCCTTGCTTGTTATGCATCTGGTCTAAACTAAGCCTAATTGTTATGCATCTGAACTAAACTAAGCCTCTATTGAAATAGTCTGGTAACGAACAACCTTCCTTCGGATCCTGGTGGAACGCTGCGGTGGAGTTTCCAGTACGACAGGATCCAAATGTCCCTTTCAGCTTTTAGTCTCGTGCTCCACTGTTTTTTTTCTCAGAATCTTCGCACAGATTCACAACGTTTGCCTTCTTGAAATGGTCAGTTAAGGCAATTGTCCGAGAAAAACCACCCCAGATTGTTTTTACACCCCCTCCGCCCAGGACCTGAATGAAATGAGTCCTTAACCAGGCTCACTCCTTGTGAGATGAGAAAGCCTGGGAAGAAGAGTGTAATTGAAAGAAGTGAGTCTTAACCAGGCTTTCTCCTCATGAGAAGTAGAGGGCTATTGAGAGGTCTTCCTAGACTACAGTAGGTTTAATCTGAGTCTGGTTCCTAGCAAGGTTCTTGTTTCTATCCAACATTATTATCATTCATCATTCCATGGTTGAAGGTTATAGTGACAGAATATGAGAAAATGAGACAGAAGTAGAGAAACTAACATTGCTGAAATCTATTTCATTAACAATCAAGACCACCATATTATAGCATTTAATGGGACCACCAACACTAAGGGTAAGGTTTGTGTCTGTGCCTTGCATGCACTTGTGTGCATTTGCATGTGTGAGAGTGTGTATGCATGCATGTGCATGCATGTGTACTGTATGTGTGTGTACTTGCATGTGTGAATGTATTTGTGTATGCGTGTGTGTGCTTGAATGTGCTTGCATGTGTGAGTGTGTTTGTGTATGTGTTTGTGCTTGAATGTGCTTGCATGTGTGTGTTTGTGTATGTGAGTGTCTGCTTGAATGTGCTTGCATGTGTGTGTTTGTGTATGTGAGTGTGTGCTTGAATGTGCTTGCATGTGCGAGTGTGTGTTGTGTGCGCCAGGCGTTCGTACCGGTCCTCAGACAGAGCTCATCGAAGTCGGAGCAGCAGCTGCTGTAGGTCTTACACAGGTTGTCACAGCGACAGTTAGGGGGCTCGGCCTCGTCCAGCTCAAAGCACCTGTTCTTACAAGACCCTGACGAGCTTATCCACGGGGAGTCAGAACGAACTGGAGGAGAGAGAGAATGACGGTTAGAGCTGGAGGAGATAGAGAGAGAGAGAGAGAGAGAGAGAGAGAGAGAGAGAGAGAGAGAAAGCTGGAGGAGAGAGAGATATGGTTAGAGCTGGAAGAGAGAGAGAGAGAGAGAGAGAGAGAGCTGGAGGCGAGAGAGATGGTTAGAGCTGGAAGATAGAGAGAGGGAGAGAGCTGGAGGAGAGAGAGAGAGAGATGGTTAGAGCTGGAAGAGAGAGAGAGAGAGAGAGAGAGAGAGAGAGAAAGCTGGAGGAGAGAGAGAGAAGGGCTAGACCTCAAATGAACGTGTCATTCTGAAAACAAACAAACGTGTCGGTGTAAAAACTAGAAGCATCTCCCCACAGGGAAAGCCTATCTCCTATAGCCCTCGAGCTGCCCTCGATATTCAACCACCATGCTGTGACAGCACACTACATGAGGCTAGTATGTTACCGTGGGATTAGCTACTGATAAGATACCACGCTGCAGGTTAGAGTGAAGAGTGAGTCCTGTCCAGACTCTCAAGAGCTCCAGACCCACTTCCTGGTCTGGAGGCTGTGTGCTGGAGAGTGGAGTGCTGAGGACCTGAGCCGTCTTACAGCCAAAACAAGATGTTCCTTGTGCTTTCAGGTGAGAAAAAAAACCTCATCCCAAGCCGGAAAATCAGAGCCATGCCAAGAGAAGCGCGTGGAAGAATTTAATGTAGGCTAAAAATTCAGTCCACTTGCACAGTGTGACTGACTTTGGAGCGTGAAAGCAACGTCTTTTTCAGATGTACAACCCACTCCCTGACGCTGAGAAGAATAAAAGGATGGCTTATGGGTAGAAGACATGGGAGGACCTAGAAAGATAACAACCCTTGTTCACACACAGTGGGATCTTTGGCACATTAATGCACAGAGACATCTGAGTTGAAAACATGCAGGGTCAGAGCTTCTGGGGCAGAAACAGCTGAAATGCTCTCTTAATATTGACTCAAGGTTGAGCCAAGCAAACAGCTCTTATACATCAACAGACCTATCACCGGCTAGACAGGGTAACAGTGGTCCGTTGTCTCTTTTAAATATTCTCTGCTTATACATTCTATGCACTGGCTGGCACTTCAGACAGAAAGTAAAATGTGCAAACAAACTGAAGTTTTAATTGCAGTGCTACAAGTGCCTGGCGGGGAAAAAAAGATTCACATAATTGCATGTTACATGTTTAAAGCAAATAACTTCCGTAGATGTCAGTCTGAGGAGCGCTGGAGTGATTGATTGCTTTGACCATGAGTATAGGCCTACACGATTTAGTCTACTGCCTAAAAAATCAAATGGAGTTTTCTATGTCTGATTTGTTGAACAAGGCGTAGGGAAAGCGGCTCTAGACATTTACTGTAGTACATTAGCAGCCAAAATACATAACGGGGGTCCAAAACACACTGCCCTCTACGGAGACTTTTGGGGGAAAAGGAAATAGAAGTAAATGTCCCTGCTTTGCTCGTAAAAGCAGACATGTTTGTGCTCAAACTACTTTTTGAGACTATATCAGGCCCGAAATTGATCGAGCATCTGTGGCGTAGGGTAAAGCTTTAATAAACGTATTAGTCATCAAGACTCGTAGATATTGATTGACACCAGCAGTACTCACTCTCTGCCCGCGGTGCAGTCTGGTCCCCCGCTGCGCGCCTGGGTCGGTCATAGACGAACCCCAAGCAGATATCGGAAGCACCAAGGATGGAGACGACATAGAAAAACTGGGAAAATATTTCACAGGTGGTTACAACTAACACTGCAGCTTCCAATTATAAGTAGAAAAACAAAATATTAAACAGATTACAAGGAACACGTATAGCACAGCCTACTTAGAATATACCCTATAAATAAAGCATGCTTCTCGGTTATCTCGTTGCAGCGTTCATCATACCTGTTTGAACGAAATGTTATTATAAATCCCCATTATGACAGGTCGGTCTGTGCGTCCTGACTGCGCCCCGCTGCCCCTGCGACTGAGCGCAGAGAGGCAAAGTTGAGTCAGTTCAATGCAGCCTACCACCTGCGCAGCTGACAGGGGGGTTCAGCTTCTGGTGCTGCCAGCAAAAAGGCAAGGGCTAACTGCGGTTTGGCATCTACATTAAGGTTCCCCAAATTGCACTAAAGTTAGTACCAAATACTATAATTAAATGTCCTATTCATAATTTCTTCCGGCTGGTTAGATTAGGCAATTGTTTTATTGCAGCCAGTAGCCTAGTTTATTACACTCTCGCTGTTTATAACACTATCACAGGTTCAATCGGATGCTATAGATGGGAGTGAATGCCGCCCACCCAGCCGTGCATGACAATGGCCTTTGATCAGTTTAACTTTTAAATTATTGTATTGCTAAAACCAGCATGTATAATGGTAGGATGATGGGAAACGACAGAAGCCTAGCATCCCAAACTTCAAACTTCATTATAATGATAGGCTACGTTCATTATAAATAATAACAGCGCGCATTTCGTATTACAGCTACTCGTTATGCACTGTCGTTAAAACATCAAACGTGCCTGCGCACAAGCTCTTACCGTACCAATTTCCCTGGAAACATGATCCACTGCCGAGTGAAACTCCGGACCTTGCCGCTCTTGACATGAAAATGAATGATGATGTTTTTGACCCCAACTCCAACTAGAGACCTGTGTTTGACGGACTGAATTGCTATTGGTTTACGACTGGATTGCTATTGATTTACTGACCACTCTTTTTCTACAACCCTCCTCCTTACCCAGTCACACATAGATGATTCCCACCTCCGCTCCACTGGCCCCTCGCAGTCGCAGCCCAAGTTGTATAACATATATAATATATGAATACATAGTTGTATAAAACATATCATATAAAGTTAAAGTTGTATAATAAATTAAGTAGCTCCAAGATTCAAGATTTCTTTATTGTCATGTCCTTCATACAAGTAAGGGAGTCAAATGCGTGGGTCAGGCTCTTCTGCTTGCAGCAACAGAATAATAATTTACCACATGGATTTCTTTTTTAAAAGGACAGTGCAAACCAATTTATATTCTGTGTGAAATACTGGAGCACTGGGGACTCAATTCACTAAATTTAGCACAGTGAATTGTTAAAATCAAGCTAGGGAGTATGCTTATTGCTTACTATCACTAGTATACTAACCAACAGGCAACCTATTAGCATCCTATGAATATGAAGCAATGTGAATGGACACAGTGCACTGGGAGGAGGGTGAACCTCTGGAGAGATGAGGTTGAGCAGAGGACTGGAAGTCCTCACTGGCAGTGGGGGTGGTACTGTAGCTCAAAGCCTTGGGTTTCTTTACAAGCTCCATGGTTGGGTCAAACAAGGATAAAAGACCACAGCTCACAGACCTAGCAGGACCCCACTCATTTCCTGCTCAAAACCAGCCTGGAAGTTCTCCGCATTCACAACCACCAGAAACGACCAGTGACCATATCCATGACCGCCCAGCTGAGTAAGCATAACCCTAGCTAGCCGACCCACCAAAGCGTGATCAATCAGAGTTCGCCCAGTAGGGTTTTACAAACGGAGGCAGCGATTCTGCTTCACTCTCCTCAGGGTTACGGTCCACTGTCCCCTTCACAGCTTCGCCTCTGTCCCCTTCTCCTCTGTCCTCCTCCCAGCTTCGCCTCTGTCCCCTTCTGCTCTGTCCCCTTCTGCTCTGTCCCCCTCCCAGCTTCTCCTCTGTCCCCTTCGTCTCTGTCCCCCTCCCAGCTTCTCCTCTGTCCCCCTCCCAGCTTCTCCTCTGTCCCCTTCGTCTCTGTCCCCCTCCCAGCTTCTCCTCTGTCCCCCTCCCAGCTTCTGCTCTGTCCCCCTCCCAGCTTCGTCTCTGTCCCCCTCCCAGCTTCTCCTCTGTCCTCCTCCCAGCTTCTCCTCTGTCCTCCTCCCATCTCCTGCTCTGTCCCCCTCCCATCTTCTGCTCCCCCCAGCTCCAGACACAGCCCACCAGTCCCAGTTACACTTAGAAACATGAGAAAATACAAATATGCATTTCTGTCATTTTATTCTATTATATGAACTAGAAAAGGTTATGACAACAACAACAACTGCGTTGCACAATGGATACCGAGCAGTTACCAATGTAATGGAAGTATCAGCCAGAAATGACTGTGCATGCGCAGTAAAGTAGGTGACTGTTAAAACATGCATGGTTAGAAACAGATACAGTATGAATACAATAGAACATGTAAAAAGAAATAACAGAAAAGAAAGAAAGACCCCAAAAAAGACAATGGCACAAGTTTGTTCTGCGTGGTCATGTTACAGGGTCGCAGTGGAGAAATACTTGCTCAGCCTGATGGGGGATTTCATTCATTATTATCACACAAATTTACAATTTTCAATAAAATCTAGATCCTAAATGTTTACAAACATCCCCAACTGCTTCCCCTCATGTTTGAATGCTCTGCTTCTTCCAACACCAATGGAATTTCCCCTCTTCACTTTAATAGCAGGCTTTAGGAAACCATGGCAATTACATTAGCAGTGTTGTAAAAACTGGAGAGACAAGTGGTAGTCTGAAACCAGCAAAGTCAACAACCAGGTCTGAGAGTTCTCCTCATCCCTGAAACACACACACACACACGCGCGCGCGCGGTCACACAGACAGATACACGCATGAACACAGACACACTCACAGGTCAGAGTTTCCTTCGCTCCTTTGCGGCCACTTGGAGAATGTTATCGTTGAGCCACTGAAGCCTGAAGACCAAGCTCGGGGGTCTGACCAGCCTAGCCAGGGTGTGTGTGTGTGTGTGTGTGTGCCCAGCCAGAGAAGTCCCTGTGGTAAGCAGGATGTGGGGAGGTGAGCAGACTGTAGGATGGTAAAGCACAGGCCTCCTGCTGTGTGTGTGTGTGTGTGTGCGCGCGCCCAGCACACACCGTTGGGGCCACTTCCCTATGACGACATCCCAGGACGTGGCCGCGGTCAAATCCGCCATCTGTCCGGCCGTTAAGACCGCAGAGAGGGCCCCTGCACCCCGTCCCAGACCCCCCCCCCCCCCAAGGTAAAAAAACAGGACCCCCGAGCTCGGGACGGCGGGGCGTCCGGCGCGGGCGCGGTCAGTCGGACAGGGAGGGCGAGCGCAGGGAGCGCCCGCTGGCGGGGCTGTTGCTGTAGGCGTGGGAGTCCCTCTCGCCGCGCTCCCTGTCCTTGTCCTTGCCGTCGTGTTTGTGCTTGTGCTTGTGCTTGTGTTTGTGCTTCTTCTTCTTCTTCTTGTGCTCGTGGTGGTGGTGGTGGTGGTGGTGGTGGGCGTGGTCGCCGTGCTTGGCGCCGGCAGTGGCGGCGGAGGACAAGGAGGTGGTGGCCTCCTTGGGGAAGGTGACAGGGAGGGGGGTGGCAGGCATGGACAGCATGGCCTGCTCCACTGATGGCGGCTCCTTACCTGGGGGGAGGGGAGGGGGGGGGGGCAAAGGGGTTTGAGTGTGTGTATATGTCTGTGTGTGTGTGTGTGTGTCTGTGTGTGTGCGTGCGTGCGTGTGTGGGTTCTGACCTGGGGTGGAGGGTCTCTCCAGCATGTTGAGGTGATGGTGGATGAAGGCTTGGCTGTCGTGGACCGACTCCATGTCTATGTCCTCCTCGTCCATGGTGTTGAACTGCCACGACAAAAACGCACAGCTCGATGAACACGCGCATGTAACACGTCCTCGCAACACCGGCAGCGCTGCGTCAATAGCATGCGGCGTGTATCGAGGGAAACAGTGTCCGTTTCACACTGTAGACGTCGTTTCAACGAGGGACTTAACGAATGTCATAAATGAATACGTTGGGGGAAAAACATAAGGTTGAGTCCTCCCACCACCAGATGGCGCTACCCCCCTAGGGCCCTACTCCTTACTCTGATCTTGTATCTGCCTCTGCTGCCTTCTTCCTCCGGGTGCACTACCTGGCCAGGCTCCGGGGGCGAACCCAGGGGTGTGTCCGCCTTGCGCTTCAGGCCCAGCGGCGGGAGGGCCACGCCGCTGACCCCGCCCCCGCCGGAGGCCAGCTCCGCCCCCAGGTGGTCCTCGTCCAACTGCGGAGCACGGAGAAAGAGAGTGTGAGTGGGGGGCGGGGGGGGGGGGGGGGAGTATAGGTTAGGGGACGAAGTATGGATCTGGGGACATCCGAGACCGCCCGTCCACTCACGCAGCTGGAGAAGCTCATGGCCATGGCCGGTCCGTGGAGGCCGGCGGTGCCGGGCTGCTCTGCCGGGCCGGCGGCTCCCAGCTCGGGCTTGATGGTGGGGTTCAGCACGGCCTTCTTCTCCTTCAGGTTGAGCACCAGGCCCAGCTCGGGCATGGGCAGGCAGGAGGGGCGCGTCAGCCCGAACAGGGTGTAGTAGAGGTTGACGGTGTCGCAGCGCAGGCGCCAGTCGTGGGAGGTGCCTGGACGAGAGAGGGAGGGAGGGAGAGGGACAGAGAGGGATGGGGGCACGTAGGAGGACTATTACGCGGTCATTCCTTCGCTCATACGGAGAAACGCTGAATTGCGAGCTTTCATTGTTCGTAGAGACGGAGCAGCTGGATGTTGCTTGTTGTCACCCGGCCAGACATCGGTATCAGATGACAACGCAACAGAGCTGGAGCGCACGCACATCAAAGAGCTGAGGAGCTTCACCGTTTCAAAGCCGTCTTGTTATTCGTGGACGGTAGGGGGCAACGGGGGAGAAGAAGGCAACAACTAGCACATTACCAACAGTCCAGGGTACGTTACAAGGAGTCTGCCTGGGCCGAGCTGTGCTTGTGTTGGCTGGCAGGGGTGGACTAAGGTCTAGGCTTCTGCCAACAGACCTCCTGGTAGAGGACCGTCTCTGGAACCCCACGCTACAATAAGAGAGTCACGTGTAACCCTAAACCCCCCCCCCCACACTCTCTCTGGAACACGCCGAGCGTTGGGAAAGAGCAGGCTTGCTCTCCAGTCCTGACAGAAGTCTGTCCAGTAATCAGAGAGCGGTCTGAAACTGTCGTCTCTCTCCCCCGCGAAAAAAGATCCTGTTTATTAGTTTTCCATGTCTTCGGGGATACTGGGGCCTCCTGGCACCGGCTTACACAGTTAAATAGGTTGAACACAAGAGAGGCAGGAAACATGACACACACACACACACACACACACACACAGACACATGCTGGACTGGGTAGATACAGTTTACACACATCCTTCCTCAGAGGGAGCTGAAGTTTCCAGTCACTTTGAGAAGAAGTAGGGGTTGCACAATTGAACAGTTGGGCAACTGTTGTGTGTTGAACAGTGATAGATGTGAGGGAGCCATCTGGACCTCATCTCTCCACAGATCCTCTGGGTCTGCTCTCTAGTGGCTCCTACATCTGGCTCACAGATGGGGATCTCTTGTCCTGATACCAGACCTAGACCCATTACACTCACTATCAATTCATTTCACTAGGAGGCCAGTTTGATTTGCATTACAGCTCTTATGTGACTGGTCCACTTCTTTCACAATATTTCACTGCGTAAAATAAATCCAGTTCACCGAGTATTTCACAGTATTTGCAAATAGTATTGGACATCCTCTGGGGCGGGACATGCAGCGAACACGTCTAGCGCAAAAATGCAATTAATGCACAGAACGCATCGATACCACGCTTCACGATGAAGTGGCACTAGTGGGTCATTTGAAGGGGAAGCTTCACCCTCAATTCCACAGTCGGTTTTCAGGAAACAAGAATGATAAAGAACTAATGCACAGAGGGATGCGCTAATTCAGCTTTGGGGCTGGTGGTGTCTGTGGTGATTTCAGTCTGGCTTGCGGGGTGATTTGGGACCGGGGTCTGTGGTGATTTGGGACCGGGGTCTGTGGTGATTTGGGACCGGGGTCTGTGGTGATTTGGGACCGGGGTCTGTGGTGATTTGGGACCGGGGTCTGTGGTGATTTGGGACTGGGGTCTGTGCTGATTTGGGACCGGGGTATGTGGTGATTTGGGACCGGGGTCTGTGGTGATTTGGGACCGGGGTCTGTGGTGATTTGGGACCGGGGTCTGTGGTGATTTGGGACCGGGGTCTGTGGTGATTTGGGACCGGGGTCTGTGGTGATTTGGGACCAGGGTCTGTGGTGATTTGGGGACTGGCTCTGTCTGTGTTGGTGTCTCACCTGAGTTCATGAGCTTCCACAGCTGGTCCACCAGAGGCTCGTTGCAGAGGGCGGACTCCGTTGCCTTGGTGAAGGGAGGGTTCTTACCCAGCATGCTCAGGATCTTGTGTCTGAGCGGACAGGAGGGGAAGATGAAGGCAAATATTGTGTGAATTCATCTGAATCTAAATTCCTTTGTTTTCAAAGATTGCTTTCCTACAGTTGCAAATATAGAGGCTTTTTCATTGAAAATCAATTCTTCCGCAGACCCAGACTGACCTGACGTAGTGAGCGGGGTCATTCTGGACCATGTTGAGAAGCCACTGCAGGTCCTCCGAGCTCCTGTCAACTGCACATTAACGCGCCATTATAAACACGCGCGTCGTGTTAAAAACACACACGCGTTATAGTAAAAACACACGCGTCACGCAGTAAAACACACGCGCATCATGGCATAACCACGCACACACCGTGACCCGAATGCACACAAATCACAAAACACACACACGCGCATGCGCTGTGACCACACCGACAGGGTCCACGCACAAAGGAGCCATTGAGAGGGCTGCTGGCGTGAAGCGAGCACTGAGGTTGATTAATGAGGTTTATATTAGCTAGCTAGCTAGCAGGACTGGTTCAGCCCGGCTGCAGCTAGGACCGTGCAGCTGGGATGCTCTCTGCTCTAGCTAGTAGCTAGCTGCCCTCCCTCACCCCACCCCGACACCGCAGGCCTGTCTGCCAGAGACTGGAGCATCTTTGTGGGGGAGAGAGTCCGCTGTGTGCGGTGAGGGACATGGAACACGGGGAGGGACGCGTTGGGACCAGATCGCTGCTTTGCTGTCAGGTGGGGCCAACTCCACATCACAACTTTTGAGGTCACCCAACTTTTGTGAAAGGCTGAGTGTCCCAAAGGTTCTATTTATGCACTTGGCTTTCACGCTTCACTTTCCACTTGTTGGGATGGCATCTTACGTCAGGACATGAAGGACATTCTGTGCTTCTGATATGTGGTGCATGTGTGTGTGTGTCCCTCCGCTGTGGCTGTGTATCTCTGATGTGGGTGTGTATATATAATATGTGTGTGTGTGTGTGTGTGTGTATACCTCTGGTATAGTCCACTACTGCCTCCAAGGCTGCCACACGCACGTCTACAAAGTGGCCGTACTCTGCGTAGGACTTGAACAGCGTGGGGTCACTGGGGATGTGGCCGTTCTTCTGCAGCATCCGGATCGCTCTGAGGCAGCTGGAGAAAAACAGAGAGACAGAGAGGGAGGGACAGAGTCTTGTCAGTTAAATGCATAAATCCAGAATCTTTATTGCTCTTTGCTATAGATTTTCTCTTTTTCACCGACATAACATAACATAACCACAAGTCAACCAGTGTTGGTCTATCAGGTCCTAGACTCGAACTGGCCTCATCCCCGGCCCCAACCCCAACCTCATCCCCAGTCCCAACCTCATCCTCAGCCCCATCCCCAGCCTCATCCCCTAGCCCCAGCCCCAACAACATCCCCTGCCTCATCCCCAGTTCCAACCACATCCCAATCCCCAGTCCCAGTCTCATCCCCAGCCCCAAACTCATTCCCAGCCTAGTGCTTTACCTGACCATGACAGTGTTGCGGTAGCTAGGTTACCTGACCATGACAGTGTTGCGGTAGCTAGGTTACTTGACTGTGACGGTGTTGCGGTAGCTAGGTTACCTGACTGTGACAGTGTTGCGGTAGCTAGGTTACCTGACTGTGACGGTGTTGCGGTAGCTAGGTTACCTGACTGTGACGGTGTTGCGGTAGCTAAGTTACCTGACTGTGACGGTGTTGCGGTAGATAGGTTACCTGACTGTGACGGTGTTGCGGTAGCTAGGTTACCTGACTGTGACGGTGTTGCGGTAGCTAAGTTACCTGACTGTGACGGTGTTGCGATAGCTAGGTTACCTGACTGTGACGGTGTTGCGGTAGCTAGGCTACCTGACTGTGACGGTGTTGCGGTAGATAGGTTACCTGACTGTGACGGTGTTGCGATAGCTCGGTTACCTGACTGTGACGGTGTTGCGGTAGCTAGGTTACCTGACTGTGACGGTGTTGCGGTAGCTAGGTTACCTGACTGTGACGGTATTGCGGTAGCTAGGTTACCTGACTGTGACGGTGTTGCGGTAGCTAGGTTACCTGACTGTGACGGTGTTGCGGTAGCTAGGTTACCTGACTGTGATGGTGTTGCGGTAGCTAGGTTACCTGACTGTGACGGTGTTGCAGTAGCTAGGTTACCTGACTGTGACGGTGTTGCGATAGCTAGGTTACCTGACTGTGATGGTGTTGCGGTAGCTAGGTTACCTGACTGTGATGGTGTTGCGATAGCTAGGTTACCTGACTGTGATGGTGTTGCGGTAGCTAGGTTACCTGACTGTGATGGTGTTGCGGTAGCTAGGTTACCTGACTGTGATGGTGTTGCGGTAGCTAGGTAGCAGCTTCTCCATGTTGAGGAAGCGCGTGATCTCCTCCAGGATGAAACGCACCTCCGCGTTCAGGTTGTCCACCGTGCGCACCTCGTTACTGATGTTGATGGCCGGGGTCAGGGAGTTGGTCAGCGCATCGATCAGCTCTGCGCGGTAGAAGTTATCAGAGAACTGGAGACACAGAAGGGGGGCGGGGGGATACTGGATTAGGGTTTTTAGCACCAAACTGATCTGGGACTGGATGTTCTCTGCTGGTGCTTTCATCACAGAACTCCCTGGGGGGGGGATTACTGCCTTAGCACAACGTAGTAAATCATTCTGATACTCCTCTTCACTTTCTGCCTCTAGTATTTTCATGTTGTAGCAAGGGGACACACTTCCAAGAACATGAGGCTTATGCAACACTAGAACCCCATGTGATGAAATAGTCTACGCTTGGTGAGAGGGTTGTTATATTTTATTGGTGTCCATCTTCGTGGAGTCAAACTGACTACTTTCATATGTAGCAGAGCAGAGCTGCAATTTAAAGTCCATATATTGACATTGGGGGGGGGGAGGGAGGGGAGGGGAGGGGAGGGGGAGGGAGGGGAGGGGAGGGGGAGGGAGGGGAGGGGAGGGGGGGACGACGACTTATTTTTGGTTTAGTGGTAGATATTTGGGTTCCCATGTACAAGGTGAGAGGTTCAAACCCCGCCTGCTGCACATCTCAGAGCGCAGCCCACCTTGTTCTTCCTGTTGTCGTTGTACTTGATGAGGTCCAGGATGAAGTTGAGCACATCTTTGGGACACAGGTTCTGGACGTCTCTCAACAACGCCATGGCAACCGGCATGGTCTGGAACACAGTGTGCCAATGGTTCATTCTAATGCGTACAGTCAGGGCGTCCATCCCAGAATAACATGTACAGTAAACGTTGATTTGACGTGACATGGTGAGTACTGCGTTATCTTTGGCTGGTATGTGCTACCTTCTGCAGGAAGTAGCTCTGGAAGCTGATGAAGTTGTTGGTCTTGACGATGTTGGGGCAGCTCTTGCAGCAGAACATCCTGGTGAACAGAGACTTCATGGCAGGAGGACCAGTCCAGGTGCCTGTCATGGAGTTAGCGATCTGCAGCAGGATGGCAGTGGTCGGTTAACAGAGAGAGTGCTGGAGCCACCAGACCAAGGTTAAATACTATTTATAAATGCATATCATTTACCTGGAGTGTGCCTCTGTACAATGAAACCAAAGGATCAGTCCCATAAATACTTAATAGCTTTATGTCGCTTCATCCAAACATTTTTACATACTTTTTTGGTTTGACCACCATACATAACAGGATTTAAAAAGACGTCGGTCTGAGGGAACTCCATGTTCTCATTAGAAAGAGAGAGAGGCTGGGAGGTCACCATGCAGGAAATTAGGGGGGAGGGGGGTTGTGTTTGTGTGTGAGTGAGAGAGAGGGGGGGGGGGGGGCGCTGGATAGTAAAGGGCTTGGTCAGGATGTTATCATTTGGCAAGGTAAATATAAGGTGAGGTGTGTGTGTGTTTGTGTTGGGGGACTTCGGGGGGGGTCCGCAGCCTGGATTTGCCCGTGAGCCTTTCCTGCCACCCCCCCCCCCCCCCCCCCCGAGAATGGCTCTGCCCTGAGCCGGCCAGGCCTGCCAGGGTTAACCATAATTCCTCTTGCGGTGTCACGGTCAGCGACCGGGCTACATTAGAAACCATCGGACGTCCTTCCCACATCTCCAGGCATTAGGAGATGTCAAGAAAACACAGACTCAGGAGAAACCCAATGAATGAAAGGAGAGGAGGTTCAAGCCAGATTAACAGGCCAGGTTTCATGACATTGAACTGGGTTGTAAAATGTGGCTGGGGCTAGCTGGGTGGGCGGCCACACTATCCTCACAGAGCTGAAGCTGCCAGTCAACACTGGTTTAATGTCGGTTCTGCTTACGCTTAAGATTTAGGAAGGGAAAGCTGCTTCTGGATATAGAAACGCATATGAATATTTACTTTATTGTACTTCGGTGTTTGATGGTTTCTAATGTATGCTGTGCTTTATTTAGAGACGGTTACTGTTATTCAAATGAACGGCTGACCAAAAGTAGCGTGGTTTTCGGGTATATGTGTGAGCCAAGTGCTGGACAGTCTCCAATGTACTTGATCAGCCCAATCCCTGTCATACTACCAGTACTTGGTCTATCTTTTATTCTTTTTGGGAAAATAAATCTGATAGGGCCTGGAAGTTGCTTCTTTATGATGAGGGGGGCAGAAGTTGATTATCTTGGGAATAATGAAGACTGTCTGCATTCCAGTCTGGCATCACCTCCTTCAGCTCCGAGCAGCTGGAATCAACCACAGACATGCTCCCCCTTCCCTTGGGTAAGGGACCGTTTCCAAGGGTTTGCCCTAATAAAGTTTAGGACGCCAGGATAAGGTTGGCATACCATCATGCAAATCAGTTATTCTACCACAAGTTGACAAAATGTATTACTACTTTTCCTTTTTGACAGTGCAATGTTACAATTGACATCAACCAACCAACATTCCAACCAATCCACCAGTCCCCCAGCCCGCCCAAACCAGTCCCACCCCCCACCTTACCTTGGTGAGGCAGTAGCAGGCCTGCATGCGGACCTTGTAGAAGCACTGGTCGTGCTCCAGGATGTCGGTGAGGGCGAGGCGCGAGGCGGGCGTGGGGAACTTCTCCAGGGCGGAGATGGCCTCCTCCTGCGCCACCACGTCACGCTCGTAGCGCAGCTGGTACTGCCACATGAAGTCGGCCTGCTCGAACTCCACCTTCCGCAGGATGGACATGTCCGGGTCGATCCGGATCCACAGCAGGGGGGAGTCGGCGCTGGCGAGGGAGGGAGGGAGGGAGGGGGAGAGAGAGAGCTCAACGTCACGTGGCGGTAGGCGGACCGCGACCGCAACGCTTCGCCGCTCCGCTAAGTGCGAGTCATAGGGTTCGGTGGAAACCAAAACGGTGTCCGACTCTGGGACTACGTCGGACTGGATGGGGGCTTCGCTTGGAATCGGGGAACAAACGTCAGCAGTGGTGGCGCAGGTCTGCAGCTCTGCAGCTCTGCCTAGGCTAAAGTATAACCATGCATGACTTTGTCGTTCCGCGTGGGTAGATAAAATACTTTGGCATGCTGTTTTCTCAAGCTCCCTCCAAGCTGAGAGTTGTATCCCAGCAGCCCCCTCTCTGTGGCAGGCTCTCCCAGCAGCCCCCTCTCTGTGGCAGGCTCCCCTCTCTCTCTGCGGCTATGATGATCGGTCTGGAATTATGTCCCAACCAGATGGGAGTAATGGCATCCATGTTAGAACATTCCCGACGAGGAGGCAGATGGACCAGAACAAACGCAGGTGAGTCGGCTAAACCGCTCCTGCTCAAACAGACTGCCATGCATCACGCTGGCCAGACAGATCTGACCAATCAGGCCGCTATGTCAAAGCCGAAGCCGCGGACGGTCAGGTGGTTTAGTTAAAGAAACACTCGCTCGGGGTTTATGAGGGCCAACGTTTTGGGTCAATTCAGAAGGTCATTCAGCCAGGCTAACAAGTAGATCAAGGCTCTTATTCGTGTGGTCAACTGCCAATCAGAATGCTACAGTACAGTATCACTGTATGTCCTGTACACTGAGGAGGAGAGGAATAGAAGAGCTGCTGGGGCCCCGGGCCTGGCTCCACTGGTCAGGCACACAGACCTGTCAAGACCTGTCCTGACCACTGGCGCCCGGCTGCTCATAGAGCTGGAGAGGTGAGCTGAGGGCGGGGGAGTGGAAACACGCGCAGGACTGTGTGGTGAGGACCAGAGAGACGGAAGACAAAGAGAGAGAGAGAGAGAGAGAGAGAGAGAGAGAGAGTAGGATAGACAGTGGAGAGAAAGAGAGCGTGTGAGAAAGAGAGAGATGGGGAGAGAGCAAGAAAGAACAAGAAAGAGAGAGGGAGAGTGGACAGTCTTACTCCATGGCCGACAGGTCCATGTCAACCTCCTCTCCGTTCATCAAAGGAATCTTCTTCTTCTTGTTCCTGGAACAGAGAGACAGAGTACACATGGAGGAGGGCAGGTAAAAAGAAACCTCAGCTAAAGACCGGCCCTCTAAAGCTATACGGCATCGGATGTGTTCCATGTTTGAAACGTTCTATAACATAAAGAGGCGGAAAGAACTGTAGCATATAGACTAGTCTCTCGATGTCAGACTTTGGAGATCTCCGCCTCTGAAAGTCTAGAGACATCTCCAGTGAAACTCACCAGGACAGTGCCGAAAACCGACGGCAACAGTCAAAGCCACTGCTTACAACTCCAATAGGGTTTAGAACCCGCCTTACCGGAAATTATATCCTCCAAAAAAACTGGAGTGGAGAATCAAAAGAAAACATTCACCACCCCATTAGGAAGGACCGCCCTAAAAACGTTGGATTGGTTCTGCAATGCAGGCTTTTTTCAGTCTCTCAAATTGCTCCCGCCCACTTTTAGCAGCGAAACCTGGTCGGATGTCTTCAGTCTCTAGTTGTGTGCGGGGTTTAGAGACAGACTCGTGAGTCTATGTACAGACAGACATACAGACCGAGGAGGATAACAGAGCGACCCGGCCGACGATGTGTTACCCGGAGCACTGACCGTCTGCTCTTGGAGTGGCAGGGGATGTCATGTTTCAGGCTGTTCTCCTCGATCTGCAGCGTGTGGTTGAAGGAGCCGTCCAGCTCCTGCACCGTCACCTTGATCGGGCCCTGGCAGGGACGGACAGGGCGACAAGAACATCGCCGTTATCACCTTCGCTGAAGCTGTCCATCCGCGGGACCCGGAGGTTCCTCTGGGAGCTCCCCTGCTGCAGCGGCTGGCCACTCACCACGTATTTCTGCGTCCCGGAGGAGGTGTAGTCCTGACGGATCTCCAGCTCGAGGACGTTCCTCTTCCTGTTGAAGGCGAAGCTGCCGAAGAACTTCACCACCGCGCTCTGGTCTCTGGGAGCGGCCTGGGTTAAGGACAGCCCCTCTGGAGAGTAATGGTGTAATCAACCACACAATAACACCTTTGTTACAACTTATAAACGCCACAACCGCTGCTTGGCGAGGGCGTCCTGTGAGTTAGGGTGCATGTTATGCACTAGTAGTAATGACTAGTTCGTAACGGTGTCATAACTCCGGGTGGAAGGATACACCCACTGCTTGATGAGGGGTCCGATGTCTTTGCCGGAGACGTTGGAGATGGACTTGAGGAAGCCGTGCGTGGAGACCAGCATCTGGCTCCACATGTGAGACTGGTACTTCTGGGACGAGGCCGTGCTGGCCAGGCTCAGCAACTTATTAAACACCTGGGAGGAGAGGAGAGGACAGGAGAGGGCAGAGGAAAGAAGAAGAGGAAAGGAGGAGAGAGGAGTGGAGAGGGGAGAGGAGAGAGGAAAGGAGAGGAGTGGAGAGCAGGGTTCAGTATAGGATAGTGGGGAACACAACCCCTATGTGAACACAGCTGGCTTGTTAACCGGGTCGTCCTCTTCCAATAACACCGCATGTGAACCGCATGTGAACCGGCCCCGTCGGCAGACTACAGAGAGAGATGAAGCAGGGAGGCCTGGACTGACCTGCAGCATGAACTCCATGCTGATCCTGTTCTCAATCAGCCTCATCACCAGGTGGGCCTTGCACTGGAACATCTTGTAGTACTCCCAGGACAGGGTGTGGGGGTGCTTGATAGAAAAGTGGAGGTGGGGGGTGGGGCTACGCACACGCCAGGAAGACACAGAACAAACACTTAGAACCGATCCGAGCCAAGACATCAGAATGAAGACATCAGAATCCGCACCCATTCCTCACAACACTCAGCTCTGTCACATCATGATCATATACTGTGTCTTATTCGTCCTAACAGGTTCCGAACAAGAGCCGCTTTCAACCAGTGCGTCCCGAGTGGGTGGGTGAATGTCCGTGCGGTACGTCAAAAGTGTCATTTAAAAACATTTAGCGACGCCGACCCCATCCGTCATCCTTCTGCTCAACATCATCCAATCTCAGCTGTAATCTGGAGTTATCCGCCAGGCTGCTGACAGCCAGCACGCCCCGACATGAGTAAGTGCTGGTGTCACTAGTGCAAAGCTCTCCAAATCCACTCATGAAACTGGAGAGATCAGATTTATAACAAACAGTGAGGGCCCCTGCCAGAGGCCTACAGGGCGGCCATGAATAAGCCCTCTCACTGCTGCTCCCTAACAGGGTTATGAGCTGGAGAGCTACAGTATCACGTATAAACGCTTTTAATTAAACTAGAAAAACATCACCGTATGGCGCCAGTGGGTGTGAGGAAACGGTGCATCTATCCTATCCTACAGTCAACGTGCTACTTGATATGTTTTACCTTTGAATGAAATGCATAATATTTTTTTATGTAATATTTTTATATTTTATATACTATATTTGATTTATTTTTTTTAAAGAAAAAGTTTGTTTTAGAAGTTTAATGTACAGTATACTGTATGGGCCATTATTTCCTGGCGCAGAGCAATGAGCAAACTCTCCAAACGACCCTTCATACCCAGAATAGACTGTTTATGTATTAAAAGATCCTATTCTCTTTAGGAAAATCACGAGAAGATCTTTTGAGGAGATCAATACAATAATTCAGAAAAATATGCACAAGAGAATATTCTGAGTTGGTGGCTTTCCTAGAGCCATTCCACGGACCGGAAGAGACACGGGACGTTCTGAGGTTATCAGTCCAGCCTCCATGGTGTATGAGCCCTAGCCTGGGCTCCCAGGTTCTCCACCTATCAGGAGCCTGAACACAGAGGGGGCGGGTCTCACTTGTCCTTCTCCTTGCCGCCGCTGAAGGTGGGGTGCAGCAGGACACCTCCCATCTTCAGCTCGTACTCCACTATCTTGTCCAGTTCCTGTCAGGGAGCAACATCTCGTTAAAACCACCGAGACTCAAAATAAACAACACCGTACTCTCTTGACTCCTTTGAAAAAAAAGATACCTTTGATGCACTCTACAGTTTCCTGTTTAAAGAAAGAAAGATGCGTCTCAGAGAGCATCGGCAGAGGTCCTCCCCCTACCTCTTTGATCCAGTGTCGGTACTCGTTGACTCCAAAGGTCTTCTTCAGATAGAGGCCGTAGATGTACCCCGAGATGCCCTTCAGCACCCACTCATCCGCCCTGGAGGAGACACACGAGCGGTGAATGGATGACACAGCAGGCGATGTTATGAGCTAGACAGGATCCTAAACTACATCCTGGGAGAACAGCTTTGAAACGGATCATGGCACCGTTTCTTTTCCCCGAGGGGGTGTATCTGAGAAAATAGGCCGGCACGGCACAAGGACTGGCGCGCGGCTTTACAAGTCATATAAAACTGTAAACAAGATATAGCCCGCTTTATTCCCCGGAGTGTTTGTTTTATATCTGAGCGCCATCCTCCTCGCCTCTTTCTGTCTCTTAAGTGCAGCGGAGACACATGAGCTGAGGCCGAGGCCCCGGAACATCTGTAACTGGCCGGCCCCTCGGCGCGCATAAAACTGCTTTCACTTAACGGCCCTCGACGGAATCAAACCACATGATTAATTGTTCGCAGGCGTCGCGTCTCCGTATCAAAGGGGAGACTGTAGTTCCTCTGTGGCTCGCACAAGAGCGGCTTACGCAAGCCAAATAAACAGCCCTGCAACCGGGCCGCCGCCTCGTCTGATGTGGTTGGAAACACTGGGGCGGGACAGGGGGTCCATTGTTTGCCGGGAATCAAAGCCTTGGACACCTCCGGTGAAACTTCAGAATCTCGCTCCTCCAGTCTGAAGGGTTGCGGGGGCCCCTCTAGGGCCTCTTCACTATACCGCCCCCCCCCCCCCCCACACACACACACACACACACACACACACACTCACACACTCACACATACACATCCATCATGGCCTGGCCTGGTTTGATGACTCACTCCTGGCGACGATGCTGACATACTAGGGCATTGAAACTCCCAAACCCTTAAACACGACGACTGCTGTATAATGAATATGAAACAGTGTGTGGGGGGGGGGGGGTGAGAGAGAGAGTAGGAGAGAGAGAGAGAGAGAGAGAGAGAGAGAGAGAGAGAGAGAGATGAAAAGAGAGCTAGAGAGAGAAAGATGAGAAGAGAGCCAGAGAGGGACAGAAATAAAGCACGAGAGATAGATCGAAGAAAAAGAGAAAAAGAAAGAAAGTCTCCGTGGCCCCCTGGCGTCGGCCCCCCCGGCCCCCCAGGGCAGGACTCACCAGGACATGCGTGAGATGAAGCAGCCGAAGAACTGCTGGGCCAGAGCCTGGGCCAGGCAGCTGCGCGTCACCGGCGTCTGGTCTATGATCATGGCGCTGTGGAGCAGGTTGGTGCTGCATGGATGGGGGGGGGGGGAGGGGGGAGCGAGAGAAAAACGAAAAGACAGAAAATGGAAAGAAAAACGAAAAGAAAGAGAACGTCGAGATCAGCTACGGCAAAAGTCGAATGGGCGACGGGGGTCGGTTGACGCTCGCACGCGCGCTCATAAACAGAAACGGGCCCCACCTGAAGATGCTCATGGAGGCGTATGACGACACCTGCACGTAGGCCTCATCCACGAACACGGTCTTGAAGCAGGCGTAGGGGTAGCGGCAGGTGAGGATCTCCTCGTAGAACTCGAAGATCTCGTGGAGGAAGGACATGGAGTGCTTGAGCAGGGGGAGGAGCTGGGGCAGGCAGAAGTGGGTCACCTGGTAGATAACACGCAAAACAAGCACACCCTTGTGATGAGTCCCAGGGATGTATTAATGTCAATGGGCATCATCTGCAGTCATAGTCCGTGGGCAGCACCTTTCTGTTGGACTGCATGTTGCCGTGTGCAAGCAAGATAAACCACGCCATCTTGTGGCCACTGATATTAACATCATACTCTACAATCATCAACTAAACTCACCGAATGTATGTGTCCATCTACAACTTCAATGCAAACGCGTTGTTGAATAATCAGTCTATGCTGAACTTCTATAAAGCCTGTGTACGTTTTGTATCGTCTCATTCGGTCTGTTTCGTCGCTGCTTGCTGCTGGTGATTCATTCATTCATTAACTCATGCTGTGCCCCCCCCCCCACCTCGTGCATGTAGGGGTCTACGAGGATCTCGAAGGGCCCGACGGCCAGGGAGATGTTGGGGGCGGCGGTGGGGATGGGCAGCACGTAGTGGAAGGTCTTCTTCCTCATGTCGTGGGTGTAGATGGTCTCCACCAGCTCGCCGCAGGACACCGCCACCATGGAGGCGTCCACCGTGAACTCCAGCTTCCAGGTGCACAGCTCCGAGTACGAGTCCACGCACGGGAACCAGAACCTGGGGTGGGAGAGGGAGAGGAGGAGAGGGGGGGGGAGAGGTTCGCTCATCTGAAGTCAATGTTGGGCAATGTTCAAGAAGTATCTTGTTAAGACAGAACATGTTAAGGTGGTCTTTGTGAAATGAAACTTCGAGAACGGTCACCCCCGATGGTGACCGTGTGTGACCGCCGCTGTTTGTGCCGTGCTGGTTCCTGTCTAGCCTGAGCCCCACGGAGACTACAGCCTCCGTCACCTCCTCCCGTTACCTGGTGGAGTTCTGATAGCCGAAGGAGAAGACGTGGGCTCCCCTCTCCGCCATGCTCCCCTCCACGTCGGGCACCACGAAGTGCAGGCCTCCCTTGGGCTGGTCCAGGGAGAACTCAATGTAGACCTTCAGAACCTTCATCTCTGGAGGTAGGACACGGGGCACGGGCCAGGTTATAGACCAGATGAGGGGTATGTTCCCCCCGGACATAGAATAAATGGAGGCCCTTTCCGTGGAGGATCTCAAGTTTTATCTGAGGACCGGGTTTTATCTGTGTCGGGGAACTTTCTCTAAAGCTGGCATGCGTCTACCATAGGTTACTATTCATCATGCGTCTGTAATGTTCTCCGATCTAGCTCGGCGGTTCCGCTGTTTTATCTCTCACCGTCTCCTTGCTTCCACAGCTCGGAGGGAACCTTGATGACCAGCTCGCCGTGGCCTGCGTCTGGGTCCACGGCGCTCACGGCCGCCGTGTAGGCGCTGGAGAAGTAGTTGAGGTTTCTCCTGCAGGGAGAGGATAGGCTCTGGGGGTTATATAATATAACATATATATTAATAATAATATATAATAATAATATCATATTATATATATATTGATGGGTTGTATAACACTGGTCCTGGTGCTGTCTCCCGCCAACACTGGAAGATATGCTACGGATGGGCAATGCATGTGATGAAGCCTTAGCAATATGCTAGCTTCACTTCTATCACATAATCCTCAGTTGGTGAAAGATGCAGCTGCACCTACAGCAGTAGTAGTAGTAGTAGTACTAATAATAGTATTATTATTATTATTATTATTATTATTAGAAGTAGTAGTAGTAGTAGTAGTAGTAGTAGTAATAGTAGTAGTAGTAATAGTATTATTATTATTATTAGTAGTATTAGGCAAGGCAAGGCAAGGCAAGGCAAGGCAAGTTTATTTATATAGCACATTTCAGCCACAGGGCAATTCAAGGTGCTTTACATGAGACATTAAAAGCATTAAAACAAAAAGCAAGACATTATAGACATTTAAAACAAAAGGCAGGACAAATTAAAAGCATTAAAACAAAAAGCAAGTCATTATAGACATTTAAACAAAAAGCAGGACAAATAGAATACAGGAATAAAAGTTACAGTGCAGTATACTGATAAACATAACTCCTCTTAGAAAGCAGTGGCAAAAAGAAAAGTCTTCAGGCTTGTTTTAAAAGAACCAAGAGTTGCAGCAGACCTGCAGTTTTCTGGAAGTTTATTCCAGATATGTGGGGCATAAAAACTTAGTAATAGTAGTAGTAGCAGTAGTAGTAGCAGTAGTAGTAGTAGTAGTAGTAGTAGTAGTAGTAGACCTAGTAATATTAGTATAAGCAGTAGAATTAGTAATAGTAGACCTAGTAATATTAGTATTAGCAGTAGTATTAGTAGTAGTAGCAGTAGTATTAGTAGTAGAACTTTATTAATCCCCAGGAGGAATTGCACTGTTACCGCAGTAGAGGACATCAATGCAACACAGATTAAAATAAAAATCAACAATACAAAATATACAGAAAGATACAGAAGATACAATAGAAGATACAGAAAGACAGATACAGAAAGATACAGAAGATTTTGTACAAAAAAAGTGGGCTAAATGTACCTGTACTGTCCTGGTCCCTTAGCATGCCTAGATGCACAAACATGTCTAAGGTGTGCAAAAGCTTGTTTTGTAAACAAGGTCAGTGTTTATGTCCTGTCGTGGGAGCCCTAGCACCCTCCGAGCTGACTCAGGTTCTTAGTGCTTCTGAAGATGCTCCTCTGCCTGACCAGTGTCATGTTTACTAATGAACATTGTTGTTGTTGCTCTACCACAATCAGACAGAAAGATTCGGGCACTCGCTCACATGGCTTCTATAACTGCCACGCCAATGATACCCAGCTGGTCCTGTCATTTACCCCTTCTGACACACAAGTGGAGGCCCACATAGCTGGCAAGCTCAACCTGGACAAGACTGAGCTGCTGTTCCTCCCGGGGAAGGACTGCCCACATTGCGACCTGGCCATCTCCATTGACCACACAGTGATGACGCCAACTCGGACTGGATGTGACCCTGGACGCCCAACTGTCACTTTTGGCACATCCGTTAAGCGCTCTTGCAGGTTCCTATTCTACAATATCAGGAAGATTTGTCCTTTCCTCACTGACGAAACGGCGCTCATCCAGGCTCTTGTCATCTCCTGCCTGGACGACTGCTGCATCTCCCTCCTTGCTAGGAGCCCTGGCAGCAGCCATTAAACCCCTGGAGCTTGTCCAGGAAGCTGCTGCTCGCCTGGTGCTCAACCATCCCAAATTCTCCTACACAACCTCCCTTCTCTACACTGGCCCCCTCCCTGTAGCAGCTCACATCCAGTTTAAAATTCTGGTACTAGCCTATAGGGCAATGAAACAGCTCCCTCCTGCCTCCAGGCCATAGTCAAGCCCTACACCCCCTCCCGACCACTACGCTCTGCTACCTCAGGGCGAGTGGTTGCCCGGCACTCTGAAGCCCCTGCGGTCGATCGATACGGTCACAGCTCTTTTCTGTCCTGGCCCCGCAGTGGTGGAATGAACTGCCCACTGACATCAGGACAGCAGAGTCGCTGCCCATCTTTTGCCTCAGGATCAAAACTCACCTCTTTAAGAAGTACTAACAGGATACTCCTTTCTAAGCACCTATTACATTTGTATTTTGCAACTCTTGCACTTTGGCCTCAGCACTAGATTATGCTCTTACTTAGTCACTTGTTTAGAGAGATACACTTTTGAGTTCTGGTGAGTCGTAGTACACTGACTTCCTACGTTAAAAGCATATTATTGTAAGTCACATTGGATAAAAGCATCTGCTAAATGACTGTAATGTAATGACTAAAGCTGAAGCTTTATAGAGAAACACCCCACCACAATAGTATGAGGACTGTGGGCTATACTCACTGTTTGGACTCATGGTGGCACACCTCCAGTGTGGGGTCATTGTAGATGAAGGGAGCCTCAAGATCGTTGACTCTCACCCTGTAGATCCTGCATTGCTTACTGTTGAGTTTGATGCGGTTAAGGTTCACCACTGTAGGGAAAATGGTCAGCTCCACATAGCCCTGACCCAGACACATGGAAAGGGTGATCAGTTGATATTATGCGCTGCTGATGAAATTATATTAGCATGGTTGTGATGATTATTAAAGCCGTAACAGTAAACTTACGATCACAGACTTCCTCAGGAAGTTAATGTTGTTGATGCAGACCACCTGGTGGGTTGTATAAACAGCAGGACAAAACAGGGGATGAATACATGAACCAGACAACAATAAACTGATCTGTGGGCATGGGTGTTTTATCACTGTGTGCTACTAGCTCAATGTGATGTGACAGTACTACAGCTGAGATGGAGAAAATAAAAAATACTTATAATTTAAAAGGCCGTGGGCTCTCAAATCCTTTGTCTTTCTTCCTGTTCATGTTTGTCCTCCGTTTCGGGTTTACAACATGCTAATTGACAGAAGGTTTAGTTGGTGGACACTGATCCCTGTGTGCAGCCAAAAAGCTTCCGAGTGTTCAGCCAGCTAGGCGAGTCCACACATTTCCAGCAGTTGAAAGCGGGTATGCTGCTCCTGACTTGCTATCTACGCGCACAATATGCAATTGATGGTGAGGCACCTCCTTGCACTGGAAAACATTAATGATCTATGTAGCTAGTAAACTATTACAGTCAGTTACAATGTCTCTTCTCAATGAATGAAACTAGCAACAAGCTAACGTTATTTGCTTTCGCTAGCAAGCTACAGTGGTGGGTTGTCTTCAGACATCCTCTGCCCGGCAGTGTGCAACGCTATCTATCCGAATGAAATATTCCAGTAATACACGTAGTCACAGGATAACTTTCCACTTTACATGAAACTGTATGATTCCACAGGTGGTCTATGGTCAAAGTTGAAAATCAAAACATTTAAATATATCCTTTCCCTCTAACAGTTCGCGGCAATGTGAGTCCTTTTCCGATGAGTTCAGCCATTTTGCTTGTAACCTTTGACCTCGCGCGCACCCAAAACATAAAAAGAATCTTACATTATGCACTTACAATTTTATTTCATGATAAAAAGGCAGGCCTACTGTATAATATATATGTATGAAAGAAATGGAAAAGTATGTAAATACTAATAAAATGATTTTATTATTTTTAACTCGTGTCCATAACAAAGAAATGCTTTATGCTGTTAAGGAACGCCACTGGAGGGCGCCAAAGACCAATTGGCTGGTATGAATGAAATCGCAGAAGACTTCCATTGAACGAATGGAACACATGAACTATACAGTATCTTCACAATGACAACAATTTACTGTTCCCTTCAAAAAATCTGCTTTCTTGGGGCTTTAGGTAGCCACTGGCCTTCTTGAGTTGTAGACCTTGACGCCACTCTGCATGGATGAGCGGGCATACTTAGTCAGGAGAGCTCCAGTTGTCTGCTTCTCACCACACAGGTCCCTTTACGAGGAGAAGAAGGGAAATAAATGTCAGGAAAGAGTCAATAGGTGACATCCCTGCATTTCAGTATGTCATCATTTCAAAGACAATGTTATGCACATCCATGTCGGCGCTGGTGCAGGACAAAACAACAGTAGTGAAAAATAAAGAAATGTCCGCACAACAGCTACTGCTCCACCATCTGTGATTTATTGTGCGCACAATAAATCACAGATGGGGTAAATCACAGACAGGGGGAGCAGCAGCTGATGTGCGGACATTTCTTTATTTTTCAGTATGTCATAGTAGTACTGACTGTATATATAGGGGGCGTAGTTAGTCATACTTACTGTATATACTGTATAGGGGGCGTAGTTAGTAGTACTGACTGTATATAGGGGGCATAGTTAGTAGTACTGACTGTATATAGGGGGCATAGTTAGTAGTACTGACTGTATATAGGGGGCGTAGTTGTTAGTAGTACTGACTGTATATAGGGGGCGTAGTTAGTAGTACTGACTGTATATAGGGGGCATAGTTAGTAGTACTGAATGTATATAGGGGGCGTAGTTGTTAGTAGTACTGACTGTATATAGGGGGCATAGTTAGTAGTACTGACTGTATATAGGGGGATAGTTAGTAGTACTGACTGTATATAGGGGGCATAGTTAGTAGTACTGACTGTATATAGGGGGCATAGTTAGTAGTACTGACTGTATATAGGGGGCGTAGTTGTTAGTAGTACTGACTGTATATAGGGGGCGATGTCATCCTCGGTCCACTTGTGCCTCATGGTGAAGAGATGGTTGAAGCGCTCCTGGGTGTCCTCAGGCAGGTCTTCCACCTTCAGCAGAGAGATGGTCTCAGGTCTGGAGCTACGATCCACTAGGGCCAAACTCTGGAGGGAACACACACAACAACAACAACAACAACTCCTTAAAGCAAACCCAGGTTTCAACTTGGTCAGGTCCAGGTGAAGTCCCTCCAGCACTGTTAGTGCTACATGTTTCTCTACTAAATGCACCCTGGGTGGCATCTTGAACTCACGCGGAGCTGGTCCAGCCGGGTGGACATGCCCTCGGGGACGCTCTGCTGCCACACCTCCAGGAACTCGGCCAGGTTGAACTTGACGGCGTTCTGCAGCAGGAGCAGAGCGGTGGCCTGACACACCTTGTCCTCGTCCAGGGCGTAGAACACCTCATCTGGGGACGCAGAGGAGAAATAAGCCCCAGGTGAAGACAGAGACGAACTAACCAGGGGTGAAAATTATGAAAGCTGATGTCTGTACACTTACAGGACTGCAACCTCACTTCCTATCTTACGCATCCCCAACTCCAAGTGACCTGGCAGTCTTTCTCTTACCGTTGTCAGTGTAGCGTTTCCCATAGCAGTTCAAGCAATGCTCGATCATCTCCCTAGAGAGAGAGGGTTAGCATTACAACACAGTTGAACACACTTTGGTCATGTTTGAGATACAAGATGAATCATCAGAGCTGGCCAGTTCATCGAGTTGGACCATCAATGGTGTTCTGTGACCCTGTGAGAGCTGAGCAGGTCGGGTGGTAGCTGTGCAGCTACCTGGGCTCCAGGCGTCCCAGCTCCTCCAGACTGACCCTGAGCGAGACCCTGTTGAACGACCACGACTCAGAGTCAACAAGCTGGGTCACATGACCCAACAGCTTCATCTCGTAGTCAAAATCCAATATCCTCCAGTAGCCTGCAGAGAAAAGACCACAGTAATACAAGCACATTAGACACATTGAATAAGGGAATCGGTTAGAAGCCACACACAGTCATAGTGCATAGACTGAATCAATGTGATACATTTTAATGATGGTAAGTGGGTGGGCATAAAAATCACAAGATAACCGGTAAACATAATTATATAATATAATAAAGTATATTATATAATAAAGAGCCCACGGTGGGTGTTTGAGATGTGTACCGTCTATTTCACAGGCATGAATAGTCTGTAGATGGGCCTTGATCTCCTCCTCACTGGCCTGGATCCTCTCAAGCAGGTCCTTCATGGTATACTGAGAGAGGGAGACAGAGACAACAGGAGTCACACAACATTACTTTCAAATGTGAAGAACAACACTTGTCGTCTTGCCTTGACTGAGACATGTCATCTCCACTACAAGTTCTAACTGGCTACTCTGTCAGTTCCAACTACAAGCTCTAACTAACTGACTACTCTGTCAGCTCCAACTACAAGCTCTAACTAACTGACTTCCATGTCAGCTCCAACTACAAGCTCTAACTAACTGACTACCATGTCAGCTCCAACTACAAGCTCTAACTAACTGACTACCATGTCAGCTCCAACTACAAGCTCTTACTAACTGACTTCCATGTCAGCTCCAACTACAAGCTCTAACTAACTGACTACCATGTCAGCTCCAACTACAAGCTCTAACTAACTGACTACCATGTCAGCTCCAACTACAAGCTCTAACTAACTGACTACCTTGTCAGCTCCAACTACAAGCTCTAACTAACTGACTACCTTGTCAGCTCCAACTACAAGCTCTAACTAACTGACTAGCCTGTTAGCTCCAACTACAAGCTCTAACTAACTGACTACTCTGTCAGCTCCAACTACAAGCTCTAACTAACTGACTACTCTGTCAGCTCCAACTACAAGCTCTAACTAACTGACTACTCTGTCAGCTCCAACTACAAGCTCTAACTAACTGACTAACCTTCTGCTCAGTGTCCAAGTCTTCCTGTTGAAAGGGGGCTGGGCCTTCATAGGGGCTCTCCATCAGAAGCCTCTTCAGTTTCTTCAGTCTGGGACGCTGCCTGCGGAGCTCCCAGTAGTTGTTGGAGAAACCCCAGATCTGCAGGGAGAAGACAGTGCTCTCACCTCTGTGCACACAGCTCATGCTCACAGAGTCACTGGCTTCAAGTACAAGCAGATAGAACAGAACTGTGCAGGAGTGATTCATTATTTCATCAGTTAGTGTTGCAATGTCGTGCATCAGGTACAGTACTCTTAGTGTATCTCGCACGCACGCACGCACGCACGCACGCAAACACACACACACACACACACACACACACACACACACACACACACACACACACACACACACACACACACACACACACACACACACACACACACACACACACACACACACACCTTCTTGGGTAGGTCACAGACTCTTTTAATACCTGTGCATGGACCAGCTGAGGGGCGTCAGGGCCGTCAACCTGCTGGTCTGGAGTCTGGCAGCCGGGGACAAAGAGCAAGAGGTTAGAGGTGTCTGCTATCTTCAGGTCGTACGTCTGGGTCTCGCTGCAGAGGACAGCTCGCTCGTCCTTGTCCCCGCGAATCACCAGGCTGGAAGAGAAGAGAAGCAGTGGAGTTTACAGGACCGCTAGCTGGCTAGATAATGCACATTCATTAGCTAGGACCAGCTAAGCAATGACAAAACTAAGTCCGAAACGGAATCGTGTACTAATTCACAATAAGATCCCGATTGATTACCTATTCCCAGCCTCTATATGTTTACAAAGTGTGTCATCCAATTCCATCAGACAGTAGTCTGTAGATGTGACACTGTCCCCGAAAGATAAACAGTGAATCGTGCTCTGCAAATCCTCCTCCTTTAATTTAGCAATTTGCAGGGTAGCCTGCACCTCCGCTAATGTTCTCATTTGGTCGGCGTTTAGTTCGATAACGTGGTCAAAATATGAAGACAACTTCGTAGCTAATAACGTCCACAACCCAAATTTTCCCGCAATGTGTACCGGATATCTGGAGAATACTCGAAAGACAAGAAATCCAGCCAATGAGAGACAACTTAGGTGCCGTCACTGTTCGCCTCGTAAAGTGAACTCGATTTATATTCCAAGCTAGTCGGCGTTAAATGCCGATTGGTGGGGTTAATGTTTTCTGTCTCAGGAGAGGTTCCATGTCCCATCTTACATGAGGAGAGAGATAACTGATATAGTTGCATTGGATACTTTTCGACTGGCAATAGTGCTCAATGGAAATGTATCTTCTGTCGTTGTCGTTCGTGTTCCCCTTTAAACCGGCACCATCCTACCTTCAAATTGAGGGCCTCACACATCTGCATATGTCCCGCCCCTTTGGTTAACTCCCCCTACAGTCCCCCAATCTACTGTTATGTAGCTTCACCGTAGCCAAAAACGTGCCTTCGACTGTTAAAGTGGTAAAGAAAATAACTCTTGGAGTATTCTGACTGCTGTTAGCTAGCTAAAGAGAAATTACTATTTTGTTTAGCTAGTTAAATTGTACCGATGAGAAAATATATGCATGATTTCAGAAAATACATTGAAACTGTTTTTTCGAGGATATCGCTATAGGGATTTCAACTCAACGCGAGCTACCCGAAGTTAGCCGAGCCAGAGCCAGCTGGACACATCTGTCACATCTGTCGAGGTTAAGGCATTTCTGAGATGCCCGTCTCCAAGTCAGCACCAACCAATCTACAGAAACACCATTAAACAATTTATTCAATGGTGTTTGCCAGGTAAATCGTCTATCTTCTCTGCAAAATGATGTTGATTCCAGCCGTAGCTAAACATCTCTTTGATGCCAATAATATGCACATTTATCTTGCCATGAGCGAATTGCAAGTTGGTCAGTGCAGCCAACTTCTGTCAGAACGTTACTGTTCTGAAATCATCCGCCATTTAATTTCACCGTTTTTGATGGCTTCATTCATGATTTACCCGTGACATGCTTTCCCCACTCGCCTTCACGTGACAGTTGCAAAGAGATGGATGGTATCGGGAACACAATGCAAAAGAAGGCAGCGGAGCTGGAGCGCATGGCCGAGGTCCTGGTCACCGGGGAGCAGCTGAGGTAGGAGAAGCTCGTGACTGGAATCCTGCATTGCACTGTACCGTAGCTACCACTGCAGCGATCCGAACAAAGGAGTACAAGCTCCCTTTCAAACCGTTGCACAAATACAATGTCGTGCATTTGCATTGCATTGTAGTGGCCTCGGCGCAAAGCGAATAAGCGATTATTTCAGAATTTGAGGTGCTGAAATTCTTTGTTTACAATCTGAGGTTCCATGCTGTTTGTCATGAGAGAGCATCATTCACCCATTGTGCCAGAGCACATACTGTAATGGCCCATATATTGGTTACGTAAATAGCTCTACTGAAGTATCAGCGAGATAGATGTCAGACTAGCAGTTATTCACATCAGTGTTGGCGCTGTTGCGTGCAGTGCTGGCAGACTGGCAGTGCCACCTGTCATTCAGTGTGGTGGGGTGGTTTGCTGCCAGCTGGATGGTCTCCAAAGGACTGTCTGTGACCACAATCTAACCACAGTCCATGTTCATGATTGACTAAATCAACCCAGTATCCTGCCATGACCCTTCTCAATCACCACTCAACTTTGTCCCTTTCTTATCACGCGCTGTCCTTGCTACACTAAAAAAAGTGGCATTTTCAAAGATGTAAAGTAGAGGCCACGGTACATAGACCCAATTAGGAGGATACGGGTCAGAATATAGGCTCTTAGTGTTTTAATAAAAATTAATTGAGCTCCTGGGAGAAGCTTGACATGCCAGATGTTGCTGGCTAGCTGGCAGACAAGAGGCAGGGTGAGAGAGATAGATACAGAATGAGAGTGAGAGAGAGATACAGAAAGGGAGAGAGAGAGAGATTTTTGATGCTCTTTAATGAGAGAGAGAGAGAGAGCACCGGGGGAATCTGTTTCAGTGCTCTTCTACCGTCTCCACAGAGAGTACAACGACGCACGGTAGAATAGCCCAGAGTAGAACTACTTTTAGCCTTGTGATCATTTATGATCATAGTAGAATATGAACTCTCATATTGACTGCTCTCGGCCCACTGGTCTGGTGTGGTCATTACCTTGGTCTTAGCCTTAGTGAGCCTGTCCTGCCTGCCCGTCCTGTTGGTACATTTGCTAACTGGCCATAGTATTCCGAAGGAAGAGCCAGAGAAGGAAGGAGATCTAGTAGTGTGTGTGGACATTTCTGGTTATATTCGTCTGCCGAGACATTCATTCATCCACCCAGTTACGACTCTGCCACTCAGTCCTGCTCAAACCTAATTCCAGTCTAGGCTGAGCGGACCGCGCGTCCGCCCTTCCATAGATGGATCACACATTATAGACGGAACAAAACATTACAAACAGGCCTAAGCAAGTCAGTGTGAGTCATCACATTGTGACTTACAGTAGAGTAAGCTCAGTTTGAGGCCTCCTGTATGTGACATGGTGGTTGTACTTCCCCTTTGAGACGGCCTGATCAGTTAACTGAAGCACTGGGGCAAATCTAATCTAATTTCTCCCTGTTGAGTTTTCGCTGCATGCGCCAGCTATTACAAGTTTGCAACCTGGCATGACCTCTGACCTGTGTTTGCTCGCCAGGCTGCGTCTCCATGAGGCGAAGGTCATCAAGGACAGGAGGCACCACCTCAGGACCTACCCAAACTGCTTTGTGGCCAAGGAGCTCATTGATTGGCTGATAGAACACAAAGAAGCATCTGACAGGGATACAGCCATCAAGATCATGCAGAAGCTGCTGGACCAGAGCATCATCCACCATGGTAGGCCTTTCCTCTCTCTCTCTCTCTCTCTCTCTCAACCCCCCCTCCATCTCTGTCTTTCTCGGAAACTCCAACATCTGAGCTTTGACATTTTCTATCCCTATGGGAGAGGAAGGCCAGTGTAAACAAACCAGCCGTTCCTCTTTGTGTTTCCAGTGTGTGACGAACACAAGGAGTTCAAAGACCTGAAGCTGTTCTATCGCTTCCGCAAAGATGACGGCACGTTTCCCTTGGACCACGAAGCCAAGGTGTTCATGAGGGGCCAGAGGATCTACGAGAAGTATGTTAGTCTCCTCTCATATTGAACTCAATAACTGTAAAAAGAAGTATGTCAGTCTCCTCTGTTATACAGTAGAACTGTATAACAGAGGATAACAGAATAACTGTAAAAAGATAAGTACGCTAGTCTTCAATGATATATAATTCAATAACTGTAAAAAGATCTACTAAAAGTATGTTTATGTCCTCTGATATATAACTCAATAACTGTAAAAGGCTTTTTGGCTCATTAGACCAAGAAATAAGACTGACTCATAACAGCAACTGTCAGGAGAAAAAGCTTCTTTAACTTCTATCTGGGTGATTTCACTGACTCACCTCTTCCTTGTCTATTTTTAAACGTTTTTGTTTTTGTTTGTTCCAGCCGGCTTGTAGCATGGTGTTTTTTGTCAGTAGAAGCTAATTGTTCCCATAGAAACCCTTGACTCTAGCACATTTCAGCAACTCAGCCAGCTGTGTAGCCTTCATCTAGAAGCTTCTACCTCTTACAAGTTCTTTCATGTCGGAGAGGTAACATAACATAAACACCAGCATGGCACAATGAGCAGACATACTCAAGCTAAATCACTGTACAGTATGTATGTTAGGGGATTTCATACTAGACAAGGGAACGATTATAGAAATTGCAAGGTTGCATAACACGCAACATAGGAGACATCTGTGGTGTCTGTTGTCAGGTCTGTGTTTATGTTAACCACCATGGTGGACATACCCTGGTTTAGTGATAGCATCATTCACTGTTGTCATATATTTTTTGGGGAGACAAACAAAACAAATATGGCGCTTGATGCACATTGCACATAGTAGTGTGTGCCATTTGAAAAGAAAGATAGTAAAAGTAAGCTACCTGACAAGGTACGATGGTTAATATTTTTTACAACCGTTGTGGCTTTCTAGCTGAATGGAGAACCTCCTGCTCTGAAATGTCTAATATTTTGTCTCGGCCATTTGCAAAATATTGGAATTGAAATTGACTTAACCTCACTGCGTGGCTCACTGGAGCCTAAAGGTCCACGCTGTCCATCAAAGTATGAGAATCTGAGTGTCAGTTATGTCTGTGACATGTAGACATCTATGGAGTTGCATGTGGGCCTCCACAGATCTCTCCTGGGCACTGCAGTAGTCCGAAGCACAGCGAGGAGGGAAGAGCAGAAGCATTGTTTTGCCAGCTGTATCTAAGCAACAGGGACAAGTCAGCGTGGACAATGCTGTACCACCCTCACACACAAACTATTGTCTTCCTGTCCAGAGTGAAAGGCCTGGAACCTTTTAAAGCGTTCTGCACCCTGTACTGTGTAATTACTCTGCACACATGTCATGCGGTGTTCTTCGCCAGTAAACGCTCCCCTCGTTCTCAGCGAAACAACAGCTAGTCTCCGACTAGACTACTTTCCCCTCTGAAGAGGGTGTGAAGTTGACGGTGGTAAAGACGTCCTCCTCTGTTCTAGATTCTGTGTGTTGTTTGTTTCCACTTGTCTCATTGAGAGAAAAACTTTAAACGGAAGGTTTACAACACAACACAGGTTTACACATAATTAACATTCCAATGTTGTTAGCTTGGACGATTCATACAGGCCTGCTGATCCCTGGGCGGGGCTGTAAACAGACTTGTATTTAACATACTGTATGGTGGACACAGTGACCGGCTTGTCTTGTATTGCACAGAGTATTTTGGTAGCAAAATATCTTACACTGTAACACCCCGAGGAAGCCTATAGGCTGGGGTGGGAATGTTGGGCCAACTTTTCATGATCTAAGTCTTAGAATTATGATTCTTAGAAGTCACATTTCTTCATGAATTGGCGTAATAAAATCATGTTGAGATAAACTGAAAGCAATAAGGAAGATTTGAGAAGGAAATGCTCACTGGTTTAGTAGGCTATGCAGAAACAACCTAGTAGGGCCCTAAGCTCAGTGGAGTACCCAGGTCTCTGGACTAAAGCCAGCTGAAGCTGTCATGAGTACGTCATTGAAGGTCAAGGTCATTCATTATGATCTGACAGCTGAGCTACAGTACATATTTACTGTACGTTACAGAATGGCATTAGTGATTCATCACAGAGGTCAAATATTTACACAAAACCAAAGGCTAGCTGAATGGTGCCACAGTTGGTTTGCTGACTGCGATAAGGTTGTAGATTAAGATTCAGATCAGATTGAACAAGGGTGTCAGAACCGTGGTAACGTGCTGTAGGCATGGCAGAGGGAACTGGAAATGTAGGCCTCATATTCCCAGACTCATTCCAGCCTGTGAAGACTGTTGTTGTTGTTGTTGTTGTTGTTGTTGTTGTTGTGGCCTCACTCACACAGTGAATACCAATAAATATTTTACTGCTCTCTTTATCTCTTTATTATACTAGCTCTACCTCTGTGTGTGTGTGTGTGTGTGTGTGTGTGTGTGTGTGTGTGTGTGTGTGTGTGTTGTATTAAGCGTATTTCTACCCTTGTCCTCTTGTCTTATTGCACCATGAAGATGAACTTGTAAACGTGGAGATCTAACTTTGACCTCAGATAACAACATACTGTAGCTCTGTGTTGGGAATGAATGAATCAGTCCATGCTGAACATGGTTCATCTCTCTGACGATCTGGCTAGATAGTTGTAATATAATCATTTCCCTTCTATCTTCCTAAGGCTAGGCTATAGAGATACAACAATAACCAGTATAATAATGAACCACAATAAAATCTGACTAAATTAAATAAGTGATAAAATTATCACTAAAACCATGTTTGATTTCCATGCTTTGAAAAGCTCACTGTAAATACTGTCCAGTATCAACCAAAGTTAGTAACAGTCTCCAAGACATTATTTTAATGTGTAATAAGTGCATAGTGCTGCTAATTTTATTAGTGGTTTTCAATATAAAAAGGATTTCAGCGTGTGTATCAGTAGTTTTTCAACATCTTAAGCACCTTTTAACAATACTGCAATAATACTGATAACCGTGATAATTTTGGTCACTATAATCATGATGTGAAATTTTTATACCGTTTTCATACATGATCTCTACTAGGCTATAGCTGTTTTATTGTCACCAGATTGTTCAGGAAGGCTGGGCTACACGTTGTGGAAAAAGAAAGCTAGATCCCAATCAGTGTTTGGCCCATTGTTGGACATAATGTGTAAACCTTCCTGTAACAGCCGCTGCTTTGTCCCAACAGGCTGATGAACACTGAGAACACCCTGATACAGAGCAGGGAGGAGGAGGGCTTGACGTTTGAACGGACACTGGTGGCCACCGAGTTTGTGGATTGGCTGCTGCAGGAGGGCGAGATGGCGAGCAGACAGGAGGCGGAGCAGCTGGGGCGGCGACTTCTGGAACACGGAATCATCCAGCACGGTGAGCGGGGCGGAGTCTAAGGAAGACTCACTGACCTGGCGCTCGGTCCCACAGCCAGCGGAGGGTATTATAACCTGCTGGAGGGTTCTGTAACCTGCTGGAGGGTATTATAACCTGCTGGAGGGTATTATAACCTGCTGGAGGGTATTATAACCTGCTGGAGTGTATTATAACCTGCTGGAGGGTATTGTAACCTGTTGGAGGGTATTATAACCTGCTGGAGGGTATTAAAACCTGCTGGAAGGCATTATAACCTGCTGGAAGGCATTATAACCTGCTGGAGGGTATTATAACCTGCTGGAAGGCATTATAACCTGCTGGAGGGTATTATAACCTGCTGGAGGGTATTATAACCTGCTGGAGGGTATTATAACCTGTTGGAGGGTATTATAACCTGCTGGAGGGTATTATAACCTGCTGGAGGGTATTGTAACCTGCTGGAGGGTATTATAACCTGCTGGAGGGTATTGTAACCTGCTGGAGGGTATTATAACCTGCTGGAGGGTATTATAACCTGTTGGAGGGTATTATAACCTGCTGGAGGGTATTGTAACCTGCTGGAGGGTATTATAACCTGTTGGAGGGTATTGTAACCTGCTGGAGGGTATTATAACCTGCTGGAGGGTATTATAACCTGTTGGAGGGTATTATAACCTGCTGGAGGGTATTGTAACCTGCTGGAGGGTATTGTAACCTGTTGGAGGGTATTGTAACCTGCTGGAGGGCTCTGTACCTGCTTCATTCAGTCTGCTCTGTTCTCTTTACTCCCCGTTCCCCTGTCTATGTTAAAGCCTCGCCAGCGTGCAGTGAACTGCCATGCCGCTGCACTGATGAAATCGAGCAGATTCTCTATTTTTATGTGACGATACCCTCTCTGCCGTTGTATCTGTATGTGACCCTGTGGCCAGGCAGCGTTGTACGTTGTGTGTGTATTTGTGTGTGTGTGCATGCATCTGCCAGTTCCTGCCACATGATCCTGCGTATAAAGTTCTGTGGCGGCGCCTCTCCGTGAGTGACCCATGTTAGGACCGGCCAGCGCCTGCCTGACCCTGGTCCGGGAAGGTCAGCCCTGGTCCTCTGCAGCCAAGACTCCTGTTGGGAGAAGGGACAGGAGGTGGGGAGGAGGGGACAGCTCACTGCTCCAGCTGGACCGCCAGCCTGGTGGTTACATAAGACAGGACAGCTAGCGGTTAGCATCCAGGCTGGGTTTCAGTTCTCTGGCCTTTCCCCCTGAAGTGTGGGCTCCTGCACTCCCCATATGAGTTTTTGCAATCATTGGATCAGTATTTCATGGGCCAGGCAAGGCTACGGTACCACACAGTTCCCCCTCAGAGTCCATTTTAAAGACATAATCCACCCCAGCTAGCTCCGAGTTAGCTCTGTGTGCTGACATAGCTTAAATAATGAATTCAAATAAAACCAGGAGTGTTGTTGTCATTTGATAGGGGTCTGTGGCTGTTGCACGACTACAAACGTACGTGAAAAGAGTAGAGAATTGTGTATGAAATGAGCTATATAAATAAAGTTTGATTTGATTTGATTTGAGAATCAGACTGCAGCAAGACATGACACAATCGTGTATCTCTGGAGGCAATATAGTATCACCAACGAAGAAGTTCTGTTTGTTAATGGGCCGTTTTCATGGTTTATTAGGATTGAAAATTCGGAAGAAGAGAGTTCATAGGAGCACAAAGATCTTCTATGCAGTGAGGGAAGCAGGCCCTATCACTGGACCTCTGTCTCAGTTTGTGTGCTGAGATGGTACAGCCTTCTCACTGGCATCCCAATAGTACAATGTACAGAGAGTAGATAGAGTCACTATTATGCACACAGTTATACTATTATCACCCGGTTTTCATGAAAACCAATTATGGCATACGTATTGCTCTGTGTGAGACGTGTGTGTGTGTGTGTGTGTGTGTGTGTAGTCTCATGATCCAGGAAAATGACATTTGAAGAACACGGGTCTTATTTGACCATGAGCCCTGGAAACACTGCAGGATCTATTATGGTCTGTCACTCACCGCGACCTTCTGGAAACATGTCATCATGAGATAGTAGTCTATGTTCATTTGTGGGCTGGTATTAATTTGCCTTCAACACAACTTTATTGATACCAAATTAATTTGCATTCAACACAATGATATTGATCTCCAAAGGTCAATAAGCATGCCTATCCAGTAGATAACAACAGACTACTGTACACTTGAACCAACACCTGACATTATCCAAACAATTGAACACTATGCACAACTGTATACTTAAATGTTATTTAATTGCACTGCCTACATCATGGACAGTGGACACAGACATAGTCATCCATGATTGGATGGGATAAGTAAATGAGGATGATACTGCTAGACTGCTAGACTATGGATAGCATAGTAAATTGCAGTTGCAGTTTGGGAACCTTTTTTGTGGGAAGCTTTTTGTGTCGGCGCTGCTGTAAACTGGTGTGTGGAGGGAGGTGTGGAGTATCATACTGCTTGTTTTCTTATAACATTATGCTACAGCAGCCTGCAGGCTGGTTTTCTGTATGTTTTAAAAAACATTTTCTTCAAACTAATGTCTAATCTATGAACACAACGCGGGACAAGCTTTGTTTGTGGGACATCAGAGGCGTGGTCTTAAGAAATCAGGCAACCTTATTGGTTATTATTCTCTGTGTGATTGACAGGTCGGAAAGGTCTATTACCACTGATAAAATACTGACAAGCGATTATAAAAATTCCAATGTACTGTACCTGTACTTGTACACGTGGGAAATAAACTTTCTATTCTATTCCAAGCAATAGTAATGACAGAACAGACGCAAACAGCAAAGATACTAGTAGACAGGCCTACGTTTTCGATAAAGAGAACATTGCATTCAACACATTAGGGGTTACATTACAACTTGTGTCTGTGTCACTCTCTGACATCTCTGTTTTTCTCATGGAAGCGTTGTCCCTGGAATGCCCCACGTACAGTAAAAGCCTCAAGGGGTTTTAATAGAGGAAGTATTTCCCTCAGGGCTGCAGGATGACGCCTGGTGTGTTTGCTTACAATAGAAACTGACACTCGTCAAATGTAGGCCTCTCTACTACTGTCTTTGTGGTTTGCGCCCGTTCGTCATAGCAGCCTTTATAGACTCAGGCTTTATAGACTCAGTACGGACGCAGGAGAGACACGATACCCGTTCCATGCAATGCGCGTCTCTCTATCCGAGCGTTCTCTGCGGTTGGTTTCTCCTCGCGGCCATGCTCATTTCAGTCCACTCGGGTTTTCTGGGTCACACAGTCACTGAGGAGTGTTGGTGCAACTGGACTGAGTCAGGAGGCCGTCCACCTCTGGGTCAAGATCTGAGAGGCGGCAGCAGATGGCCGAGTCGCCAGCGGTCTATGGGCCGGCCTGCGCCCATCGGCTCTGCTGACCAAGAGTGTGAGAACATAGAGGAACATGCATGTGTACGGACGCACGCCCATACACACACACACGCACACACACGCGCGCGCACACACACACACGCGCACACACACACACAATCATGCCAACATACTGACACTGAGAGATACTGTACACAGACCAACACGAATGGACACATTCATTTGCACACATGCACACACACACACACACACACACACACACACACACACACACACACACACACACACAAACACACACACACACACACACCTACCCGATGCTAAGCACTCTCTTTTGGCAGCTGTAGCTGTGTTGTTTCTGTGAGTTATTTCAGTGACAGTCAGGGAGGCAGTTAATTTCTGCTTCACAGTAAAACACTCCTTTCTTTCTCTCTCTTTTTCTCCTTCTCTCTTTCCGCATGATCTCCCACCATCCTCTCTGTGAGTGAGCACAGCCGGGCCATCTGCCACACCAGGGATTAATGCCTCCTCTCCTCACCTCTCTCCTCCCCTCTTCATCTCTCTTCTCCCCTCCTCTCCTCTCTCCTCACCCCTCTCCTCCCCTCTTCATCTCTTTTCTTCTCCCCTCCTCTCTCCTCCCCTCTTCATCTCTCTTCTCTTCTCTCCTCCTCTCTTCACCCCCCCCGTCCTCTCTCCTCCCCTCCTCTACCCTCCTCTCTCCTCCCCTCCTATCCTCTCTCCTATCCTCTCTCCTGCCCTCCTGTCCTCTCTCCTACCCTCCTCTTCCCTCCTCTCTCCTCCTCTCTCCTCCCCTCCTATCCTCTCTCCTTCCCTCCTATCCTCTCTCCTACCCTCCTCTCTCCTCCTTGCCTCTCCTCTCTCCTCCCCTCCTATCCTCTCTCCTACCCTCCTCTCTCCTCCTCGCCTCTCTCTCCTCCCCTCCTATCCTCTCTCCTACCCTCCTCTCTTCTCCTCTCCCCTCCTCTCTCCTCCCCTCCTCTCCTCTCTCCACCTCTCCTCCCCTCTCTCCTCCCCTCCTCTCCTCTCCCCTCCTTTCCTCTCTCCTCTCCCCTCCTCTCCTCTCCTGCTGGTACTCATTCTCATATCAATACTTTATGTCCTTGAGAGCTACTCACTTCTGCTTTGCTTGACAGGAGGCCTTTGCTGGTAGCTGTGTGTGTCTGTGTGTGTAGTGCACACGTGTTTGTGTGTGTGTGCGTGCGTGTGCATGCATAGCCTTTGCCTGGTGTATGTTTGTGTGTGTGTGTGTGTGTGTGTGTGTGTGTGTGTGTGTGTGTGTGTGTGTGTGCGTGCGTGCATGCATAGCCTTTGCCTAGTGTATGTTTGTGTGGGTGTGTGTGTGTGTGTGTGTGTGTGTGTGTGTGTGTGTGTGTCTGTTTGTGTGTGTGCGTGCGTGCATGCGTGCATGCATGTGCATGCATAGCCTTTGCCTGGTGTATGTTTTTGTGTGTGTGTGTGTGGAGGGGGGGGGGGGTGGTAGAGTGATAGAGTAGGAAGGAGAGAGAAAAAGGGAGACAGAAACCCCATCAAAGATGTGGAGAGAGAGAGAGAGTGGCCTGTCACACCCACGCCTGCATGCCTGCATTCCTCCACTATTCACACACACACACACACACACACACACACACACACACACACATGGCACTGTGGCTGAAGTGTAGAATAATACCAGCCAAGCCTGGATGGGTCTACGCTGTTGTCGTTTGCTCTAGTAGACCTGCGTACTGCTGCATTGCTCTAGATACAGTCTGCTCCTCAAGGCTGTTCCTGTGGACGAGCTGAGGACTACAGGAACGACCCAGCCTGTAATATATTAGGAACCAAACAGGCTCAACAAAACCAGGATTTCACTCCCAGCTTTATTCAATCTCTTGAATATGTTGTCACGGTTTTCCATGACTGCATTCATAACTAAGCCACTGCAGTTGGCCAAAGTCCTCCACTGAGTCCTGTTATCGTCTCTAGGGAGGGGATGTTAGGCACACGTGGGTGAAAATGCTCTGTGGCAGCCAGGGTAGAGAGTGAAGCTGGCTACAGAGAAGTAGTCCTGGGGTAAATCAGCCAGCCAGCCAGCCAGTCAGTCAGTCTGTCAGGCTGTAGATGTCTTCCAATGGATTGAGAGTTCAGCGGTGTTCAGAGCTAGTCTTCCAGTAAAAGTGTTGGCCAGTGTTGGTCCTTGCTAAGCCTGTCTGGTACTGAGAGTGTGGCCTACTGTTTGCCAATGTCAGATTAGGATAATTAAAGGAATCTCTACACAGAGTCATTCTCTCTATTGGAGTGATTGTTAATTTAAAACCACTTCCAGTCAGCAGCATGATTACATATCATCTTTATACATCGTATTTGCTGTATATGATTACGTATCTCTATACGTCTTTGATTTACTGTATAAGATTACATATCTCTATGCATATCATCTCTATATATCTTATTTACTGTATACGGCCTGTAACCTGACACACCAGATGATTTCTGGGAAAGCTCCGTTGGAAACTGTTTGGAAAAGGGTAGGCACTGTCACAAAATACAGGCAGGTGATTGGATGAACCATCTGTCTATCACCATCTATCACAAGCTAACCGCGCCCGGTGTAGATGATAGTATTTCCTCACAGAACACCGATTGGCTGGATCATTTTCTGATCTGGCACAAACGGATTGATCGGAGCTTGTCCAGACTGATCTGCGGAGAGAAACAGAAAGATCTCTCGAGATCAGGATGGTCTCACAAGGTTATAAGGCCTGTCCCTTTTCTTTAGGCCGAGGGGGATCGCTATTAGGGCTGCTCGATTATGGCAAAAATCATAATCCCGATTATTTTGATTGATATTGAGATCACGATTATTTAACACGATTATTCATGATTTTTTTTTATTTTTTTATCAAAAGTTTTAACATTTTCTTAACATATCAAATTATACATTGACTTTGATAACAATTAATTTATTAAATGTTGACTTGCTTTTCTTTTTAACAATGTTCTTTGGATTAGATACATTTCTCCCATGGGAGACAGTATAGCTCTGCAGTGTAGGGTGCACTTGATTTGTGCAAAATCGTTTTATGGCGATTATTTTGTTTTAATGATCGTTGACAGCCCAGATCTTAATCTAGATTAAAATCCGATTAATCGAGCAGCCCTAATCGCTATACTGTAGTTCAGATGAAATCTTTGTCCATCTAATCATGTTAGATCAGAGATCACCTGACCTCAAGGAAAGGAGGCAGAAAGGTTCTATTGGTAGAGAAATCGGCCAGGTAGAGAAACGGTCTCTTCTTGTCTGTCGCCCTCAGTGACCAATAAGCACCACTTCCTGGACGGAGGTCTGCTCTACCAGTTCAGGATGAACTTCCGGCGACGGCGGCGTCTGATGGAGCTTCTGAGCGAGCGCTGCCGCACCATCCCTGAGACCCACGACAGCCCCTTCTGTCTCCGCAAGCAGAACCCTGAGGGAGGAAACACCAGCTTCCTCTCTGGTACAGACACGTACACACTCACACACACACACACACACACACACCCTGCAGGCTGTACCAATTCCACACACCCATGTCTCTACAGCCTGCCCCTGAGACAACAGAGTCTTGAGTCCAAACCACGTGCGAAAGTCCATTTCTGTGTCATCCTCTCTGTGTTGCGAGACAGAACAGTGTGGAACTCTGAGGCATTTTAATTACCTCATGATGCCTTAGACTTCAGACCCTCAGAGAACCTTGGTTCCTGGTAGAACCTCTTATTGGTGAAATGGTTGAACTCGAACCCTTGCTTGATTAAGCAGTTCTACCTAGAAGCAAAAATTTGGTTTGTAAATGTGTGTTTTTTCCCAGAGGGTACGACTGCAGGGTGTACACCTCAATTAGTCTACTTTAAAATACTTTTAAGGATTTGATCTACTGTATAATCGATCCATGGCTCCAGGTTCTAGCTGGTGATATCTAGGCAACAGTACAGGGTGCACCTTCCAGCCACCTCAGCAAGAACAGTCTGTGATGTTTGCTTTTACAGCCAGGCCAACATTTACTCTAGCTGAACGTCAGCTCTGACCTACTCTAGAGACAAGGAGGTAGGTTTTGTGCAACGTGAGCTAATCTCATTCTGTGCACACTTGTCCATGAGCCACTGTACACCGAGCCCTAATCTGGTGCAGTGTCTGCATGCAAAACCAAAAGACTTGCCATATTCAGATGTACTATTCTACAGGCTGGCGGTATTATACCTCACTCATGTTTTATATAGGTTACGAAAGGATTACATTGTATTTCATGTGGTGTTTTCTCTCTCTCTCTCTCTCTCTCTCTCTCTCTCTCTCTCTCTCTCTCTTCTTTCTCCCTCCCTCCACCCCTGGCAGTGAGTCCCACCAAGGAGATCAAGATGGTGGTGGGCGTGCGCCGGAGCAGTATGAGCAGCAGCTGTGGGAGCAGTGGGTACTACAGCAGCAGTCCCACCCTCAGCAGCAGCCCACCGGTGCTCTGCAACCCCAAATCAGGTACAGAACAGAACCCCCCCCAAAGGTTAGAGGACGTAGGGTCGACAGAGCTAGGACAGGGCTAGGAGGAGTTAGAACAGGGCTGACAAGGTTATGAGGAGCTATGACAGGGTTAGGACGAATCAGGATAGAGTTAGGAGGAGTGAGGACACAGTTGACAGGGTTAGGAGGAGTGAGGACACAGTTGACAGGGTTAGGAGGAGTGAGGACACAGTTGACAGGGTTAGGAGGAGTGAGGACACAGTTGACAGGGTTAGGAGGAGTGAGTACAGAGTTGACATTGTGAGGAGGAGTGAGGACACAGTTGAAAGGGGTTAGGAGGAGTGAGGAAACAGTTGACAGGGTTAGGAGGAGTGAGGACACAGTTGACAGGGTTAGGAGGATCTAGGACAGAGGTAACTTTTTTTTTCTCCTCAGGCCAGAAACATTTCAACAGTGAAATAGACAGCGTGTCTGTTTTTTTTACTGTGTGGCCGTGCTGCATAATGCAGTGATGTCCTACAGTGAAGACAGAAACATACTGTAGATTGTCACTCCCTGTTATAATGCCTAGCCATCATGATTTGAGGCCTATCTGCGTATGTCGACCCTGTCCAGGATCTCAGTCATGTTTTTCCCATTATGAGCCGCCGAGGGAAGAACACAATGTCTGGAAGTAGTTAGAATCTCTTCTGGGCCGCTTGCCTTACCTTAAAACAAGCACGCTTCCTTAACTCAACCCTCACCCACAACATGGGTTGAGGAGAGCGCTGAGAAGAAGTGTTGTGCGTATTCTGCTGTTGCAACAGTGTGTGTGTGTGTGTGTGTGTGTGTGTGTGTGTGTGTGTGTGTGTGTGTGTGTGTGTGTGTGACTGTGTGCGTACACAGGGGGAGTAGTCAGCTCATGAGTGGGAGTAGCTGGCAGGAAAACACGCCCTGAGGGACAGAAAGGCAGGGAGCAATGCCAGCAGGGCAGTCTGCTCTGTCTCCTCACACTGAGCCACAAGACAGAGACACACACACACACACACACACACACACACAGTCACATACAGTACACACCCATATAGGTCTACACACCAATCTCTCACACGTTAAGTACACGTAGGTTACATCACACACACACACACACACACACACACACACACACACACACACACAGGCCCCAAATGTAACCAATCACTGAATTCAGCACCATGGCAACGGAGAGAGGCTCTCAACTATGATGAGAAATAAAGAAGGACTTGTACATGAATAGATCTCTTTCATGGCATCTCTCTCAGGGTCAGGGGTCATGCTCACAAAGAATCTCTGAGAACTGCTTTCTAGGAAGACGTTTTCTAAGAAGCACTTTATGGAAGACTTTTACTGCGTAATATTGAGGGAACATTTAGCTAAGAGAAAAGGCAGGCTTGACCTTGCTTGGTATGACAGTGTGCTTCATGAATGCACTTCCTGTCTTCCTGTCTGTCTCTGGAATATGTAGAGAGTGGGTCGTATGCCCACCTCCCTTGTTCTCTGTAAAGCGCATTGTGTTGCCTCTGGGTATGAAATGCGCTATACAAATAAAGCTTTGATTGATTGATTGATTGATTGATTGATTGATTGATTGATTGATTGATTGATTGACTGTCTATGACCTCTGTGATTGGTAGATATGGGGCTAACCCATTTTCGTGTATTGGTGAGTGGTCTGGATAGGATAATACGCTAATCTAACTACATTATTGTGGGAAGTAGAAAGGGACCAGAATAGAGTTTAAATTATGTAGGGTAGATTGTAGGGTAGATTATACGCCTATTTTAACCCAATTAAATTTAATTGGGTAGTGTGCTATTTTGGACATTTAGCTATATTTGTGGTCTGCCTACTATGAACCTGAAACATATAGAGACACCACTGATCGTTCCAGTATTGAGCTAGCTGCAGTTTTTATGCAGGCTCTCAATGGGCTACAATGCAAGTCAATGGGGCACCTGTAAACCTGTGTGTTGGAAAAACAATATGATAAATGTGCTTTTCCGAGACTGGAAGCACAGGGTGTAATCTAACCAGTCCCAGTATGCTCAAATATGTTGTTTGACCGAACCTCTGGGCTATTTGAGACTAGAGAGGAGATAGAGAGTTTGAGTTATGGCTGCGGACTGATAGCGGTGACAGTCCCAAAATCATCACCACTAAGCTGCATTTTTCTTGTGGATAAAAAGCAGGGCCGCCGCTGCCACCACATTTATCTCCAGTGTTATGGGGTCGCTTCAGTTTGTTGGAGATGGACGTCCAAACAAAACACGCTCCCGGCTGGGAGGGTACCTCGTCTCCAATGGTTTGCCGTTAAATGTTTGTAAAACATGTCACTGACTGCGACGCGTTTCACCTGCAGAAGCCGTTCCCCTTGCTTTAGAAAGTTAGCCTCTCTAAAAGTCCTCTCCACATACATTTTTCTAGGCTTAGGAGCTTTTTTAACACAAAAGCGTGCTGTGAATTGCTTTGAGGCCAGCTTTTTAATTAGGAGTGAAGCTGCCACTTTTCTTAGACTCTTCTCTAAATTTGCCCATTTACTGTAGGAGCAACTTTCAGCCGTAGGGTGCTTTTGAATACAGCAACTGGTTTAGTGTGAGGAGACAGTTTATTCACTGGCTGGCTTCTCTAGTCTGCTAGCATTAGAGCAGAGATAGAGAGAGCTAAGAGGCCAGTCAGTCACTCTGCGGTCTCTATGTGGATGAAAAGAGCTTTAAATAGAGAGATGAGGAAGAGAAGTGAAGGGGCCTCTTCTGAACCGGTAGAGAAACATACAGGAAAGCTTGGACTATGGGGTTTGTTTTCATTGCGAGGAGTCGTCATTCATTCATGCTTTTGTTTTAAAAGAAGCTGCAGATTTTTCTCCTGGTACCTGAGGTCCAAACAGACCTTGATCCGGAGTGACACTGTGTCACTGTGACAGACGTCTGACAAAACCACGTCAGCCGTGCTAGTTTAGTCACAGCTGTGTGACTAAAAGCCTATGCTTAGTTATAAAACAGTAGTTTTCGTCACTATCGACTGCACTGCTTCCATGTTAGATCGCAGGCTGTTCTGTTGCAGGGTCTATTGTTGGACTAAAGTGCAGAGCCAGATTGAATAGGTCTTTACTGCAATAGAATGATTTGATGTCCTTTGCCTGCTTACATGAGGGTAGATAGGCTACAGATCTAGATGATAGAACTATCTCTCTCTCCTCCTTCTCTCTCTCTCTCTCTCTCTCTCTCTCTCTGTCGCTCTCTCTTTCCGTCTCTTTCTACATTCTCATGAGCTCCGCCCCAGCAACAGCGCATGTTTGTCTGTCCGTACGTCCATCACTACGCAAAAACCACCGGACCGATTTTCAGTGAACTCGGTGGAAGGGTGTAGCATGGGACAACGTAGAGCGGAATTTTGGAGCGGATCCGAATCACAGGGTGGGTCCACGAGCCAAACCCAAACCCGGTCGCCCCAAACACACCTCCCTTAAAGGAGTGGTAAAGGGAAAATGCATGTTTAGCCCTGTTTTAAGGTTACTTATGATCATATACAATGGTTCAGATCAAAACGTTGACAAAACTAGCACTTTTGAGAAAGTCTGATAATTGCTCTACCACCGTTTTGATCATACAATGGATGTGGGTGGGCACCGAGAAAAATCTTTCAAAAACATGTTCAACTCTCAATTTCAAAGACAAGAAGCTCACCGAGGGTGTAATTGTTGTCCGTTGGTGTTCTGACATCAAATTCGCCGCAAAGTATGAATCCTGTAGGGTTTTATTGATCATTTTATGAAATCCATTGACTTGTATTGAAGCGACCATTGTAGATGTGTAGATCAATCCACAGAGGGGATTCAGGAAGCGGAACTACTTACGGTAGCTATTGTTATTGTTTATGTTGCTAGGCTACCTAGTTTGCGGAAGTTTACACACATATGTGCTGCGACTAAATAGTTCTAGGCTAAATATTTAAAAAAGCCTTTCCAGATGAAGTAGAATCTTACTTTACGCCTCCTTAGCTCTTGATCTAACGAATGTAGCAATACCAAACATGTCCTGCTCGCATGCACATGCGCATGCACAGAGCCACATACTCTCTCTCTCTCCCTCCCTCTAACTATCTCTCTCTCTCTCTCTCTCTCTCTCTCTCTCCCCTGTATGAGACAGGGATAGAGGAATCTTTCATGTGTGATTGGCAAGCAGCTTAACCGCTAGATTTCATTAGGGGTCGCAGCCCGTCTCAGATCAGAATCAGATTACGGACTACACTACGCTACCAGACCCTTCAATTAGTCCACAGCTCATTGGATGGTTATGACTAGGCCCAACGTCCAATCACACGACGACTAGGACTGATGTGGGACGGGATGTTGAGAGTGGTGGGCGGGGCTAGTCAGGGGTCAGACAGGGTGAGGCGTCCTGGTGTCTCTGGTGATGTGGAGACGCTCAGTGTCTCATCACTGTTGAGGAGGGTGTGATGGGGCAGAAAAGCATGAATGGATTGTTTGTGACGCTGACAGTAGATGACAGGACGCTCATTTCCAGGAAATCTGATGGCTCCAGGCACCGTCACAACGTGATACGGGCTGTATGTTGCTAAAGTGTAAGTACAATATGTGTAAGTGATACTGACACTGTGATACTGATACTTTGTGTGTGTGTGTGTGTGTGTGTGTGTGTGTGTGTGTGTGTGTGTGTGTGTGTGTGTGTGTGTGTGTGTGTGTGTGTGTGTGTGTGTGTGTTCGACAGTGCTTAAGAGGCAGGTTAGTCCTGAGGAGCTGCAGACCCCAGGGGGCCCCTACATGAAGAAGACCTTCACAGTATGTGTATTACCCTGCAAACATATTCACACACGTGTCGCTGCACACACACACTCACCACTGAACTGACGCCTTTGTACTGCCGAACGCAAACATGTCTACAGAGTATGTTCACCATAGCTACAGCAACAAAAAAGATGTCAGCCGTATCCTTTTACGATGTAGAACTGGCTCAGGCTCGGGCTCGGGATGACACCTGCTTCTCGTCTGGTAGAGGACGCCACACAGTTTCAGCTACACACGAGCTTCACACTTTCAGAACGAGCGGGATATGTGACAGCTAACGGGCGCGTTTGTTTCGTCTCTCCCCACCAGATCGTGGGGGACGCGGTGGGCTGGGGCTTCGTGGTGCGGGGCAGCAGGCCCTGTCACATCCAGGCCGTGGACCCCAGCGGACCCGCAGCCGCGGCCGGCATGAAGGTAAGACCCAGGGAGGAGAGAGGGAGAGGGGAGGAGAGAGGGAGAAGGGAGGAGTGGGGAGGAGAGAGGGAGAAGGGAGGAGAGAGGGAGAAGTGGGGAGGAGAGAGAGGGAGAAGGGAGGAGAGGGGAGGAGAGAGGGAGAAGGGAGGAGAGGGGAGGAGAGAGGGAGGCAACGGAGGGGCGTGATTCCGACATTCGAGGACGTGAGCGTGAGTAAAAAAAAATTAAAAAAGAGGAAGCTGCTGTCGGAAAATGGATCCCTTCTGCTTTTGTTGACGGTTTAGGTCCTCTTCCCCGCTTCCACATTTACTCACCCGAGCTGCAGTACTATACGTTCCCGGCTCGAGACGCAGATCTAGAGAGTTAAGCTGCGTCCGTCGCGAGTGGGAATAACAGTCGCACCACATCCGGTGCCCGGCGGAGCGCGCGGTACTCCGCAGGCTGTCGGGACACGCCTCGTCAAACGGACCGTAGCCATCGACGCGGCCGTCGGGACGCCTCCCCCGTTCCGTAACGCCTCCCCCGTTCCGTAACGCCCCCCCCCCCCCCCCCCCTTTAATTAACGCTCCTTGCCCACGGCTGTGCCGCACGGCACGTCGGTCCGGCTGGCCAGGCGGAGTGCTCGGGTATTTAAAGGCGCGGGGCCGTTCAGACCGGTTCCATCCTGTCTAGGGAGGTCCACCTTACTCTCAGCATTACACCAGACTGAAGAGTGAGCAGGCCTGTAGCCCCCATCCAGACCCCGGCTGGACACGATGCCGAGGGTCTTGAGAAGGCAAACCAGGACCCGTTCTGAGTTTGACATAACCTTCAACACCCAAATAACAGAAAGGGTGGCTTGGGGGTTTTGGAGTTCGAGCATGACTCAGAGCTCTAATGCACTTTTTCCCCTTCTCATCGTAACCACACATGGTTTTAATACAACCAGCTGCTTTTATCCATATTTCCTCTTCTGCATCCACCTGAGAGAGGAAGTCTGTTAAGCCACAGTGTAATAACGAGGGTTAGTCCCATCTGCAGAAGAGCCCAGATTTATCACGGTTCTTTACAAAGCACTGTTCATTTTGAGTGTGTGTGTGCAGTCTCACAAGAAGGGAGTTAACAGATTCTCTTTCTTGGAAGGACTCGAAAATGTGTGTGTGTGTGCACGTATGTGTGTGTGTGTGTGTGTGCGTGCGTGTGTGTGTGTGTGTGTGTGTGTGTGTGTGTGTGTGTGTGTGTGTGTGAGCATTTCCAAATATTAAGAAATGTGCCTCGAAAGTTGAAAGTGCCAGTGACAGACAGACAGTGGGGGGGGGCTGAGGGGCCCCAGCTGGACCGGAGCCAAGAACAACATGGCTGGACTGGGGTTGGAGGGGAGGGGTGATGTCATTGGTGTGAGGTTCTGGAATTCCTCCACCATACAGTATGGGATAATGGGTATGGAATCAATTCTGTAATGTATATGTGTGTGTGTGTGTGTGTGTGTGTCTGTGTGTGTGTGTGTGTGTGTGTGTGTGTGTGTGTGTGTGTGTGTGTGTATGTGTATGTGTGTGTGTGTGCGTGTGTGTGTGTGTGTGTGTGTGTGTGTGTGTGTGCGTTGGTGTGTGTGTTGTAAGATTTTACTCCCTTTGTGAAAAGTTTACACCCACCTTAATTTAAATATACACCATTAAAGGAAAATGCTTGTTTTTGACAACCTGGACCTTATTTACGACATATTATAAGACGTTTGACTCACCGAGATCACTTTGGTGTAGTTCTGAGGCCTGTAGAATAAATTTAAAATCCAGCGCGAGCCAGTATATCCATGTAATGGCGGTGGTGGGGGCACTGAGAATGCAGTTTCTAGTTGCTAGTTGTGCTTACATAGAGCATAACTGTTGTGGTTTTCACATGCCATGATCTTTCGAAACGTCTTTCGAAACGAAATAGCTTCCTCACTTGCTCCAGCACGCATTCGCACAGCGCGCAATCGTTGCTCCAGCACGCTGTGCGCATGCGTGCTGGAGCAAGTGAGGAAGCTATTTCGTGTCTAAAGACGTTTCTAAAGATCATATTACAGAGGCAAGTGAAATACCACAACAGGCCTATGCTCTATGTAAGCACAACTAGCGATTCATCAAGACAGATTGATGAAAACAACCGTTTCGCGGCAGAAAATAGATTTTTAGAAACTGCATTCTCAGTGCCCCCACCACCGCCATTACATGGATATACTGGCTCGCGCTGGATTTTCAATTTCTTCTACAGGCCTCCAAACTACACCAAAGTGATCTCGGTGAGTCAAACGTCTTATAATAAGTCGTACATAAGGTCCAGGTTGTCAAAAACGAGCATTGTCCTTTAAGGGAGCAAATCTGAGGTTTGAAATATAAAAAGGGGTTGACACTGGTGAGTGTAGACTTACTGTACAGTTTCCCATAGGAAGAACGACAAATCACTTCTAGGTTACACAACCGTCAGTTTAAATGAGTAATACACCTTAAGCCCTGTAAGGTTATTTACGATCAAATTGTGCTTTCTTGAGATATTAGTCCTCATTGCTCATGTCACAGCTAAATACGCAAGTGCAACGTACAGGTCCATTGTATTTCTTGTAATCACTTGTCCTTACAGTGTCTTATCAGCACTAATCAGTTCCTCGTTCCAGTCCTAGGTATGCAGTTAGACATCCAAAGGTGCATTCAAAGGTGCCAGACTAGGACGTCGGTTGACGAGAAGCATTAATTAATACATTCTAAATTTATTTTACCAGTTCAATAGCTGAGATGGCGTTCCACAACGAAAGAGGACGAGGGCCGCATCCGAAGTCTCTCAGAATCTTCTATTCCTTTCTTTCCTCCTACAGTACTCTATCAGTCAGAGAAGAGCTCTTAAACGGTAGTGTTTGCTGGTAGTGGCAGAGTAGAACGTCCACCTTTGACCTCCGTTCTAGGTGAAAGCTCACAGCCAAGCAGGACCTGGGCTTGAGCCTGCCTGACTGGGCCTCTCCAGGCCTCACGTCTGTTGGTCCCGCATGCACGCCTCCCTCGCTTGTAATTTAGGACAAAAGGGATTTTTGTACTCATCTTCCACATACCATAGTTTCAAAAGCAGTCTGGAAGGCTGACTGTGAGTTGTCAGCTACTACAGTTAGAAATACTCCTATTCACTTACAGGAGAACTGTAGTCGAAGTGACCTATCCCTCAAAATCAAACTCATGTATAATTATAAATCGGCTACTACAATAAATCACTACTATACTATACTATACTAATATAAATCAGCTACTACTAATGTGAAACAGAGAACATGGTAGAATTGATCCAAACCACACCCACTTTTATGCATGTGTTACTTTAAAGCGTGTGTACTTGCCTCACGTGTGTGTGTGTGTGTGTGTGTGTGTGTGTGTGTGTGTGTGTTCATGCACATGCCAGAGAGAGATTGAGGGAGCCTACTGAACCACAGACGATCACAACCATGTTGCAACAGCAGCTCTAGCACAGGAAGTATGCGCTAGGCTAGGGCCCCATCTGATTACTCATTAAAATACATCCCTGTTCTGGCACGACATGATGAGTGTAATCAAATCAATAGACATTTGGCTTAGACCGATCCCTGTAAGTGTTAGATCAGTGATTACTTCTAGATGGGGAGAGAGTAAATCCAAAGCACATGGCAAGTGACAGGTGAGGACATGAATGTTCTACGACAATTAAAACCCTGTTGTTTTGCTATTATTCTGCAGTGCTCGCTAAAGTTCTGCTGTTCTCTCTCCAGGTTTGTCAGTTCGTGGTTTCGGTCAACGGTCTGAACGTGCTGTCTCTGGACTACCGGACCGTCAGCAACCTGATCCTGACCGGGCCCAGGACCGTGGTCATGGAGGTGATGGAGGAGGGGGAGTACTGAGGAGAACCAGGCATCACGCACACGCATACGCACGCGCAGGAGGCGATTGTGAAACAGAGAACTGGATGGATCGCAACTGCCCTCTCTTCCCCTCAGAACTCACACTATCAGACCCTGCCTCGCCTCCTGCCTGCCGCCTTGGCAACACCACAACACTGCCACCTGCTGGGCACTGGGGGAAAAGGGCCGAGCAGAGGAGAGTGACGTTACTGAGCCAGATCTAATCGCACAGTCTGACTGCCTCGTAGCTTCGCCTGTCTCTTTGACTCGCAGATAAAACATGGTAGAAGCTCACCGAAACTGATCCCATAGAGAGGGGTTCTAATCTCAAGGACGTTCTCTGTCCATAACAGTACCCCCCCCCCCACACCAACAGATGTGTGTGCATATGTACATACCCACTAGGGGGCAGTCTAGCTTTGTGTGGCGCTCTCAGGCTGGGGACCGGGAGTTGTGTCGCGAAGGCTAGCGAACGGGGACCTGGAGGGTTGGAGGCCCTGACATCTTGATCTCCATCTTGAGATAAGTGGAGAATTGACTGTCATACTCAAACATGTAGCAGCAAGCGACTGTTCAAATCCCACTACTTTATAAGTAATGCCAAACTCTCCCTGAGGCGGTAGGCGAGCCCAACCTCCATCAGAGGGGGAGAGTGACACTGATTATCGAGCAGCTAGCTTCAGCGTAACTCACTAGGGTTTTCATAGTGTTTGTGTTGATTACAGTGGAGCCTTCATTCAGAAATGTCCTCTAATCTACTTTACAACACAGCTATTCCATCCTAGGCCTAATTATATATCCAATATTGTGGCTATGATTAGGGCTATGCTATCTAATAGATGTTTTTTTCAGAACTTAAATGACAGCAAACTTTACACAGTGATGGTTGTTAACTTACCACCTAAGCCACCGTTTGAGTTGTTAGTCTGTTTGGTACAGTTAGTGATCATCCATCAATCATGACCATTTAGGCTAAAAAGTCGCCAAGGCGCTTATCTTCATGTTAGCAGGTCTATCGGGTCTCTTTAGTAGTGCTAAATGATGCTATAATACACCAGATCATCCACTATATTGAAAAGTGGTATACAATATTAGAATTATATGAGCATATTAACACTTAACCTACATTTCAATTCAGTTTCAGATGTAGTTTTTAGTGTGGCTTAGGCTTTTATATAAGCTGCTACGGATCAGTTCTGCTGCTTGCAGTTCAAAGCTTAATATTAATATGACATTGTACTGTATCGTTCTGTGACCCCTCGAGATTGTGAGAATCCTGCCCTACCCCTTCTCTATCAGAAGATACAGGATTTATTCGAGTAGCTTTGCATTTATTGTAGAATTCTGCTTACTAACAGGGTTATCTAGTACAGTAGTTGACTATATGATATAAACCAACATCTGCTGTATCTATAGAGACTATAACAATTGTGAATGTCACCTGTGTTTTATCAAGATATAACTTGGATATAGTAGCCTATAATATACGACCATTAAAAGAATAGCAGTCACGCCTGTTATGTACATAGGCCTTGATGTTCAAGTATGTCTTCTTGATCCTTTGTGTTTGATATCACATTAAACCCAACGATCATAGGCCAGCCTGTTTGTTGGCTGTGACCACGCCATGTCCGGTTGTATGTAAGCTTGCCCACTCCTAGTGTGCTTAAATGTTTAAAGCAGTGAAATGCATGATTTGTAGAGAGTACAAACAATATGTGTAGTGTTAGATTACAATCAAGACTATTTGTTGAGTCAATGACTGTTATATAGTAGCAGCTCTGTGCTCTAACAAGGTGAATGATTGCATGAGGTGTTAGTGGTTTCCACTTGTTTGTTGGTGTAGGTTATGACGATTATCATAAGACTGTTGGTTTACTGTGTATTTTACAGAGGTGTGTGCAGTATGCAGATTGAGATTACAAAATTATATTTAGTCTTTAATTTAAAAGTCTTAATCTCTGTTTAGGAAACGGGTTACAAGTTACTGAGCTGTTTTTCTGTTTAAGGAAGAATATCCAGTGTCCCAAACCAACCCCTTGCCCCTAACTCTAGGCCCTTGTGTAGATCTGAAAGATCCGAGTGGATGTTTAGCTATGTGGTGCATAACTGGAAGACAAGCTAGAACTATCACCTATCCTAGTATCTTATATCTAGACAAGGGACTAGATTAAGACTCTTTATACTAATCTGAATACGGGGCTCACAGTGGATACAGTATGTGTCTCCTAATTGGGACTCATGGTTCATGGTAGCTCACTGTGCCATGTGCAGCTCCGCAATATAAGCTAGAAACATTTGCCTTAAGAACTTTGATTTTGCTGCTAATCCTCTCATTGGGTGGTGGTTTGATTCTCTTTGTTCCATCTGCAGAATTCTGCACTATACCTGCTCCTGTTATATCACTAACTCTGTGCTCATCTTCTGAAGTGATCATCGTGTCCTTTGTTCTTGACAATCAGTGTTTTTTTTTCCATATGCAACATTATAGCACAACTGTGGGACAGTTAGGATCTGTCTCATGCCCCCTGCTTCTTTTGATGATTGATACTGATGTTTATTGGTTTGAGGTTGTTCTACTAATCAATCAGCCAGCTGATGTAAAGGGATTGATCCACCTCACAGCCCTATGCTATAGCACTTAGCCACATGTCAGGGAGTGAACGTCTGGGCAGAAAAAGGAAGCTCACGGTACCACTTCTGTATTTTGCAATGCAGCTTACCAAGTGATTCTTGTCAAATGTACGTTTTGTGTGTTTAATAAAGACACTGATTTGATTCAAACTCAACGTTCTCCTCTGTTGACAGTTTTAAACACCACACAGCAGAACAGCCTCTCAGAAAGCTGTCTATATCGCCCTCTGACAGGGAATATGTTAAATCGATTATGATGCAGTCATTTTAGGCCACCTTCTTCCTTGCCATTTGGATACTGTGTATATTAGAACATTATCATATAATGGTCATCCGCTGCCCCTTTGTGGAGAGAAGAAGCCGGGACTGTTCTCATGTTTTGTCAGCAGAGAGCAGCATAGATCAGTATTTCTGAGGAGACTGCTGGTGATTGCATCAGTGGTTGAAATAAGGCAGGAGTGAGTGTGATGGCTCACACATCTATTGAACCAACAGACCGTTATCTACATCACGGTGGTACTGCTTTGAAGATGTGGATATTCAAAACCTGAATCTGTATCTGCTGACTGGGACCCAACCTGTGGTGTTCACCAGGATCTGCTGAACCTTCCCAGGGCTGAGAGGGGGGGGGGGATTGGCATTGCCCACCTGGCTGGCATTGCCCACCCAAAATACAATGTTGCCATCCCATTGATTGCCACTCAATGTATTCCAACTGGCCCTGTTCCCAGCTCCAGCATCGACTCTGCAGCAGCACAGAGGTGTGGCTGGCAAACAGTCAATCAGTCAAGTGTAGTTTTTTTAGTCGTTTTAGTTAGTTAGTTAGTTAGTTAGTTAGTTAGTTAGTTAGAAAAACCCTCTGGATGTGTTTCTCTGTTACTCTCTCTGGATACTAATCTGTGTGTGTGTGTGGGGGGGGGGGGGGGGGTGGGGGTGGGGGGGGGGGGTAGGTGTGGGTGTGTGTGTGTGCGTGTCTCACCTCTCCCACCTGGCGTGACTGACAGCTGAGTGATTGATGGGCTTTATCAGGAAAGAGCATCTCATCCATCCATCCTCCCTCTCTCCTCCTCCCCTCCCCATCTCCTCTCCTCCTCCCTCCCCATCTCCTCTTCTCCTCCCCCTCTCCTCTCATCACTCCTAACTGATACATAAACATAAATTAGTATTTGTCGCATACACACAGAAGGAAGGATGGTTCTGTTTTAGGGAGACTGCGCTGCCAAATATAGATTTAAACGATTTGCCTTGGGCGTTCATTGGATATTCAGAATGCAGTGTCCTATTTCACTGAATTGAAATAATAAATACTTAGATTCACTGTCTCTGATGTAGCTCTATTAAAGCAGTTGGTTTGGCTGATGTTTACGGCGGGTCTGGGTGCTTTGCAAATGAAATACTGCACGGCCTATCCACACTGGCACACAACCAAGGTTGACAGGCTAAAGCAGGGCCTGAAAAGCCAAGCACAAAATGAGAACGATTACTTACTAGCTCCTAGCTAAATCCAGCATGCTTACACAGTCATGTACTTGTATGAGTTCATTAATATGCACTGTCCTCACTAAATATATAAACCAATTCTCTTATGAAAACAAGACTCAATTATAACCAAGAAGAGACATCGGTGCGTGATCCATGGTGTTTGTAAGTCAGAATACTGAGTGGGAAGAAATGTACCTGGGAGACGGACCTCAAACAACCGACATCATGACTGAGACCCCCTGTCGAGGATGGGAATGTACAGTAGTCAAGACAACCACCATCATGAGGACGCTGCTCTCTCTCTCTCAGCCACCTATCACCTGTTGGAACACGTTCATGCTGATCCCCCTGATAGGAGAGCTTCCTTTGTAGCCAGAGGCATGTCTGCAGCCTCCCGCTCCTGACACTAGCCTGGCTACAACCTAAACACACTGACAGATAACAAGTGTCATTCACTCACTCGCTCGCTCAAACAAAGCGGTCTATTCATGAAATGGAAGACAAACCTTTCAAAGCTAGCTTGCTTTATGACCCCGGCTTACACAGGAAGTTCACGCAGAGTTGAAACAGAGAAGCTCACACTGCAGCTTTAACCCAGCAGGTAATTACAAGATGGAGGGAAATATCAGGGCTCCGGTGGAGCTGAGTGCACTGACCCACTGATTAGCCTTCTCTCCCAGGTCGTTTGCTGGCTTGTTATTTCGTGACAAAGCCGTTGAGAGTGTGAGAGAGCGGTGGTGTTCCAGAACCACAGCTATAATGACCCCCCCACCGCCTCCACTGGAAACAGGTGTCTATTTACTGAAACATCCACAATGGGGAAATTGTTAAATAATCTTGATACCCACTTGGGTAATGTACAATAACACAATAAGGAGTGTAGTTTGGAGAGTAAAGAATGATCTGTCAACATTAACACTGGGTTACACCACATAACAGACTTGTAAACAATAAACTCCAAAACCAACTTCACAAAACATGTCGCGACTTGTTCTCCCCAGCACTTTGACAGCCTAACCTAGCGGTAGGCCCGGAAAGCTTCGCAGACTGACCAACGAGGTCAATGAAAACCTGTCAAGAAACAGTAATTCAGTGTTAAGTGAGGTCACAGTCATATACAGTATCCTTCATCCTAACTACGACAGACGAATGTCACCCCACTCACAGATCATTGTAACCTTCTCTAATCGTATCAGAAGTTAGTTTGAACAGGGCATCAGAACTGCCTGCAGTGACTGAAGAGACCCAATCTCAATTGATGACCAAGGGAGACCCTCCATAAGCCCCTCAAGGCTTCTTCTCTTCCTTGCACCTATACCTCAGAAAATGGATTATGTTACTGTGTTGTGGTGTATGATATGTGTGTGCTAAAAAAAAAGACCTTACATTCTTGATGCTGTCCTGCAGAGAGACCTTATGACTGGGCTTGGTGAATTATGGATCAACTCTAAGATGTTCGTTCATGCAATTATTCATAATACCGCTTATACAGTATTTGGGAAAGAGAGACATGAGAGAGACAACACTGCAGCAGTTCGTCCACAGGGCAGGCTGGGTCTTCAGTCCTCGGGGACAGGACTGGAGCTGTCATTCTAGCTCCACAAGGAAGACACACTCAGAACAGACACACTGACACACATGCAGCACAGACCCAGAACAGACACAATGACACACAGAACAGAACAGACCGAACAGACACACAGGCATCCTGTATACATTAGCCGGCACAATGAGAAACATTCAGAACAGAGACACTGAGACACACAGAACAGACACACTGACACATGAGAGACAGACTGAGACACATACAGAACATAGACACTCTGATATACACAGAACAGACAGACTGACACACAGAACAATCACACTAAGACACGCTGATACAGACTGAACAGACACACTGAGACAGAACATAAACACTGAGACAACTGGAACACAACCTAAATATCTATGTGAGAAACAGTACTGCATGTCACTTGGAAATGTCACTCTCACACACATTCAACTCATTAATATCTGAAATTACTGACTTGAATAACTCTCAAAATGTCATTGGGTGGTTTTAGCCAAGGCCAAAACACCAAAATGGAGGCCAAGATAAACTCAACAGAGAAACCTCAACCAAACTTTCACATTTACTTTGAAGCTCACTGGTTGTGACTGCCTCCCTGTTTTTCATGATGATGGTCCTTCCTCTTCATTCTGTATCATATGAATGCAAACGTACATTTATTTTCAACTTCTAATGGAAAAATAGGTGCTGTAAGAGGCCAAGAAAATATGAAGACAAGATGGAAGTTCTGAGGACTTCCATGGATGTTCTGAGGAAACTTTTAGTGGAAACAGAAACAGACACCCACACTCACACATACGTATGCACATACGCACACACGCATGCACGCGCACACACACACACACACACACACACACACACACACACACATACACACACACACACAAATACCAAGCCTAGTAGCATTACCTCTTACAAACATTCCAAAGACTCATCATCTGAATCATAGATCTGAGTTCTCTCAGACGATTCATGCAGTATTTACTGTAGCTATCCATTAATTCTGTGCAGCCCGTCATAGACAGACAGATGAGGTGCCAAGCGCCATGTGGACTGTTGTCCCATCTGGTTTCTTTCACACTGCAGGGCTGGGAAGGAAGGGGGAGGCAGATGGGGGCTATAGACTGGGGGAGGATGAGCACCAGCATAACTGATTACAGTGTTTGGACTTTGGACACTTGGTGTGTAGACCTATGTGTGTGTGTGTGTGGGGGGGGGGGGGCAGGGGGGGGGGGGGGCAGGGCGGGGGCAGGTAAGGTACACCTGGTGCATATCGCCTGCATGGTATGCCTCATCCTCTGGTTCCCAAGTCTTAAATTCCTCAACCCCGGAGGCAAGTCAAGAAATGTCTTAACTCTTCCCTTTCAAGTTGAATCAATCAATACATTCAATGTTGAATTGTTAAGAATGAATTATTTAGTTCTGGGTTGTCAAGAATATAGTTTATGACCAGCAGCACGGCATTTATCGGTAACCGTGCTTGCTACCTCTGTTCATCAAAGTGCAACATCGCGGTCATTCACGCGCTAACATCCTCCAAGCACCAGAGCGCGCGCATCAGAATTTGACAAAGCACCTGCTCGCGCTGATAAAGAGAACTTTCATCCGTTAACCTGCAGCTCTGCCTTGTTTGTATCCGACCAACGCTAGTGTGAGATTGAACAAAAGGCACACTTCTGCGTGTAAATCAACAGATTACGTTACAATATATGATAAGTTCTGAACGAGTAAAAGAAAAGTGCCCGAGAGCAGTAGAACTGAACCCTCCAGTCCGCGGTCCTTGTGTGCTGCAGGAATTGGTGGTGGTAGGCTATATATTTTTTCCTTTCTTCCGTTCGTGGGATGGAATGAGGAGGAGAGGGGTGGCATAGCTGGAGGGATGGGTGAATAAAGAAACACCCACCACAAGCTCCAGTCTGGACTGACGGGACTGGGACCGGAGAGGGACGAGGCAGTCACGCTCTGGGGTATTGAGAGGATCCGCCGCGGGAAAAGGGACGACATTGGATTGATGACTTGTGAGGTATGTAGGCTATGGGTGATTGCCTTTCATTCATTTGATTTAATTCTGTGAAACACATTCAAATAGGTTTGCGCAGGTGACGGACGGAATATTGATGGAATGACTTTCATTAGGCTATATTGATGGGATAAAATCAATTAGGCCATGGAACTGGATTTATTTAAGCCTATTAGGTCTACTGTAGGCTACCTCCAAGATAGACTATTTATATTTCAACGAATAGGAAGCACTGTTGCTCCATGAGTAGGCTTTAGCTAAAGTTTTATGTCGGAAGCCCAAGTTAAAAACCTTTTCAAGGTTGAAAATATTTAGTTATAGGCTAGTTCAAAATATGTAGGCCTAATAGCTACATTCATTATTAGTTGCATTTTTGCGTTTTAAATGTTAGCCTACATCTTATTTCACATTATAGGCTACATATGCTTAAATCACTTCAAATTGTTTTATTTCATTTTTTGTACGTGCTTCTTTTAATTGTGTCTGTCTGGGATGCCTCAAAGCAATGTGTGTCACTTAGCCGACTCCATTGTCTTATGTGGCGTCCACTGAACTTCAATAACCAGTACCTTTTGAAGTTTTAGCAGGATATTTCGCGTAAGGAAATATAGCTGCGTAGTAGGCTATAGATTATTATACAATTCTTTATTATTTTCTTATTCATTCATTCATTCATTCATTCATTCATTCATTCATTCATTCACTCATTCGTTTTTTACTAGATTATTATTTTTATTACTTGACTTGCATTGGAAAAGCTTATATAGCCTACATTTTATGATGAGCACGTTCTGAGGCTATAAACAGTAGTCTACTCTGCCGCCTCTGCATTTCTGAGAGAGTATTTTCAGAGGACTCCAGGTCCAGGACTTGTCCATATTTATTTTATTCATTTTAGATGCAAACCATGCAAATGACTAGCCCAATTCCAGTAGTGTTTCGATGTTGATTAAATGCAGTCATTAAATGCAGTCATTCATTATTTGAGAATGACTGACTGACTGAATGTCTGAGAAAACGAATGAATAAATATATTGCAAACTATTCCCAGTTTGAAAAATAACCCAAGTGAGTTAACACCATCCTCATTATTGCTCAAAGCCAGTTATGTCAGCGTGTCAGCATTGCCTTAAAGACTATTGGCAGAATTATTCCCCCATTGCAGTCCTGCTGCTGTTACAACCAGCCTGTCTATTCTCCTCTGTAATGATGACTGGCAGTGAGGAGAGGAGGTCTGCTTGGGCTCATTGTCAACAATGGCACTTAGGAAATGTTCTCGGGAGCCTGTCCATCACAAGTTAACAAAGTCCTCTACTGTTCCCAGGGCTGGGGTGGGGACTTCTCTCATCCTGTCCCATTCAGAGTGCGTAGGAGTGGGGAGAAGTTGGCAGGAGGAATGGGTCTGTCTAGTCTTATAGGTCAGTTTAGCATGTGGCACCTCTAGTGGTGAAGGGTAGGATGTGGAGAGGTGGAGCTGGATCTGGACCAAGAAGCCTCACAGCCTCTCCAACACTGTCACACTGGCCCTTTGTGGAGTTCTAACTTGTGTGTGTGTGTGTGTGTGTGTGTGTGTATGTATATATTACTTTGATGCTTTGGCAAAATTGTTCTCCGAACTTTCATACAATAAAGCCAGTGAATTGTTAATTGTTGAATTGTTAAAACTCTCTATCACTCTCTCTCTCTCTCTCTCCCCCCCCCCTCCTCTCTCTCTACCCCTCTCTTTCTCCCTCTCCATCTCTGGGTCTATCTGTCTAACTTTACCTGTTTCTTTATCTCTCCTGTAGATATAGAGGGAACAGCACAGTCGTGAGGATGCTGGTTCAAGGACAGATAAGGATGTGGGCTCCCCTGCTTGTCCTGGTGTTGGCTTCGCATTTCCCCGCTCCCGCCCAGGGTCAAGGTAAGTTCCTGCCACCCTTGATCCCCCCCCCCCCCCCCCCCCCATCCTCTTTAGATGTGCAGGTTTGGTCCACCATCATTTCGTCGCCATGTCAATGGACAGTCTTACCCCCACTAGCATGTCTCTGTTTCATAACCAGTTACTCTTCAGGAAGTGTGTGTTTCTAATACTTTCTCTACGCTATGACGTCATTCTTCACATTTAATAACAGCAAACAGCTTGATAAACAGGATATCACAGAAGTACATTTGATGTCTGCTGTGATCAGACTGTTAATATCCATCAGCTTGATCTCCTCAAGATGATTACAGCCTTTACCTGGGGCTGAGCAGAGATGCCCACGGTGGTGGTCTAGGTCTGGTTCTGGGTCTGGGTTGGGTCTAGATCTGGGTCTGCGGTATGTCTGAGTCTGGTCCTGGTTTGGGTTGGGTCTAGGGATGGAACAATAACCGGTATAATGATAAATCGCAATAAAATTTGATTACATTTATCGTGATAAAATGATCATTAAAACCGTGTTTGATTTATGTGCTTTGAAAAACTCACAGTAAATTCTGCATCAACCAAAATTAGTCTTCAAGATGCATTATTTTAATATTTATGCAAACAAAACGTGCATAGTGCTGATCACTTTTTAATTTGTTGTTTTCAATACAAAACTTGGTGAAATTATTTCAGTGTGTGCATCAGTAGTTTTGGGGAATTTTCTGCACATTTTATAATACTGCGATAATACTGATAACGGTGATAATTTTGGTCACTATAATCGTGATATGAAATTTTCATACCATTACATCTCTAGTTAGGTCTAGGTCTGGGTCTGGGTCTGAGTCTGATTTTTGGGTTGGGTCTAAGTCTGGGTCAGGGTCTGGTTTCTGGGTTGGGTCTAGGTCTGGGTCGGGGTCTGGGCCTGGTTTCTGGGTTGGGCTGGGTCTAGGTCTGGGTTGGGCTGGGTCTAGGTCCGGGTTGGGATCTGGGTTGGGATCTGGGTCTGGTTTTTGGGTTGGGTTGAGTCTAGATCTGGGTCTGGTTTCTGGGTTGTGTTGGGTCTAGGTCTGGGTCGGGGTCTGGTTCCTGGGTTGTGTTGAGTCTAGGTCTGGGTCAGGGTCTGGGTCTGGTGCAGAGAGGGAGAGAGAAAACATTTGAGTACTATCTGAACAGGCTCATTTGATTAGTCTTCAGGGAGCTTTTAACATTTAATTGTCCCATTTGTGTGTGTGTGTGTGTGAGTGTGTGTGTGTATGTGTGTGTGCGTGTGTGCATGTGTGCATGCGTGTGTGCATGCCTGTGTGTGTTTGTGTGCGTGTTTGTGTCTGAGTGTTAGGGTGCTAATATAGCTTACATTCCTTCCAGGCCTGGGCGTGGGAGGGATGGGGAGGTCTAAGCCATTTAAAGAAGCAGTCCACTCTACATTTACGCATCTGGCCCAGGTCCAAACCAAAGACTGTTATCTTGATATTGATCTGATCTGACTGTTACAAAATTGTCACAATCACATTGCGTATACAGTAAGTGATGACATTCATGCTAATCAAAGAACTTTCAAATTAATTGAGAGTATGAGCTGTTTTGCTGGTTTTGCGATTAAAGGGAGATTTTTTCATATGTAGGCTACCGCCCAATTTCAGAATCAGGCACCTCAGAGGTCTGAATACGAGCAACCTTTGCCTCTTATCTTTTGTTTAAACTTAATTTACTTAGTAAGCACATGCTTAAGTGATCCAATCCTGAATCGGGTCCCAGATAAGCGAGAAAGACATGGGACTGTCTAATTTCCTAATATGGTTTAGTCCTCAAAAAAATACCTGGCAAACCTTTTTGGGGGGGGGAGTGGACTGTCCCTTTAAAAGCATCTGGTTTTAAGTCCAAGGATTACAGGATCTTCTCTTTGGAGGATGTTTGTATCTGGACCCACCCTCATGCACCCCCTCCATTCCAAACATCTCTGTGCTTTGGTCAAACACAACGTGGTCTAAGTGGTAAATACCAAACTGTTCAGTTCTGACATTCAGTTCTGTGGAGCATTTTCATATTAACTCTATAGACATTGAGTGATATTATAAGTCCTGTCCTAAGGTCAGCATTTTTCTATTCCTCATCATCTCTGGTATGGAATACTACTGTACATATGGTTCCAGATTGCTCACAGCATAATGTGACGGTCCATCTTAATCCTCCATTTGTGCTGTGATGTGCTGATAGGCGCCTCCGTGCAGCTGATTATGACAGTGTCGTTAGGCGTCATGATTCACTATTGATTAGCTGCCTGGGCAGGTCAATGCCATCTCTATAACAGACCTCAGCATATTATTACGTTGTGGAGGCTAATTTAAAGAGGGTGTGTGTGTGTCTGTGTGTGTGTGTGTGCGTGTGTGTGAGAGAGAGTTTGTGCGTTCCAGTAGAGATAGCTGAATTAGTGTCGACAAGAGATACTCATAGAGTGTTTGAGGCACAGTGAGAGTTCGAATGTCATCTCGACAAATATGATGTAACAAATATGAAGTGGTGGTAAACACAGGCGCGCTAGTGCACTGAAGTATTTTAGAGGCCTACATTAGAACCAGATACTTTTCTATATGAACCACTGGTCTTCAGCCCTTAAAATCCTGTAGAATTAGTAAGTAGCCTACCAAATTGACTGTACACACATCTATTTCACATTTCATGTTTAACTCCAAATCCTCCTGAATGAACCACTCCTGCTCCTCAGCTCTACAGCATGTATTGTACCATGATCAAGCACAGGCCTACTTTTTTAAAAAGCTCTCTCCAGGGGTTCCCATGTTGCTAAAAGATAAAGGTTCTAACGCACTGAGGATCTCAGTCAGGTACGCCAGCCAAAGAGGGATGATAAAAGACTGTGGATTTAGCATTTAACTGCCAACATCACCCTGACGGGAGTGTCCTCACACACAGCTCGCAGATAAACCACATCAAAGACTGGCTGAGTTGTGGAGCGTTCCTCTAATGAGTAGATAGCAGCACTAGCAACACACACACACACACACAGACACACACAAAACCTCGCTCTTGTTCCTGTCTCCGCAGTAACACAACAAGTCATCGCGTGTCACCCTAAATCCTCTGTGATGGCATAACCCTCCAGTCTGAGCCTTCGCGGAAGTCACTTGGGCGTCTCTGAATCCTGAAGGGGAGTGCGGTCCACACGGACCGGATGATTAACGTTGCTGTGAAGGAGAATAATCCCTCCCCGTCGACAGCAGCAGGCTAATCTGTGATATCCCATTCCACCATTTAATGACATGCCTTTGGTGGAGTGGGATATCACAGATTACTTTCCTTCCGGCTCTGCGTCCTAATCAGAATTCCCCGATCCACGAGAGCGAATGGACCTGAAGTGTTCTGTTTCATTATTCATAATATGGCTGGTGTCGCACGGACGCTCTCGCCTCGCACCGATGCCCCTGCGCGTTCGACCCGCTGCTCAGGACGTTGCCAAACTAGGCGTAATTTAGCACAGAGCGGGGGTCACTCCCACAGTTATTAGTGCCCCTCCGTCGACTCAGTTCATATGCAATCAATCTGACTTTGAAACCGGGGAAGCACTTCACACGAGAAGCTGCTGAAACCCAGAAGGGGCTCCGCAGCGGAATTATCGTTTCAACGTGCAAATCTTAAGTAGGCTAGATTTAGGCATGCCACTTCATAAAGCGCAATTCAGCTTGGCACCTGGTCTAATAAAAGCTCACAGGCGTATACATGTTCAAGTTGTAGACTCAATTTGATATCCTCTCGAGAAAGGGCATCCTTTCTCAACACAGAAAATCAACCCGCAGAATACAAATCAGGTTTGTGAGCACTGTGTCTCCTACTACACCTCTTCCTCTGTCCCAAAACCTCTTCACTACAATCCCACTGCAGCTCTTGTGGTACCTTCTTGTGGTACCTTCTTTGCACAGTAGTACATAGCCTATCCTTACATGTCTGTAGGCTACTCGGCTGATAAGATGGACTCACTGATTTGGTGATCTGAGCATTTGTCATCTTCCAGGAGCGTAGACATGTAAAGGTCATGATTGGCGCTCATTCCTCTCCTTGCTGGTCGGTAGACAAACAAACGTTTGTGTTTGTTTGTTTGTGTGGCTGGTTTTTCAAAAACCCTCAGCACGACACGAGCGGTTTCAGTGGGGGAGTGCAGTGGTGTGTTTGTCTGTCTGTTAAAGCAACGTAGATCTCAGTTTTGGGTGGGGCGGTGACAGGGGTGACAGGGGTGACAGAAGTGGAGACGGTTCTACGCTCTGACTGTGGTGGAGGAAACGTCAGCCAGTCACATTCTCTTCTCAGTAGCCACTTCTGTGAACTACACGATCACACCAGAAGGCATAGATATCAAACTGGCTCTTTTCATTATTCTATAATTCAGGGGACAGCCTGCGGCACAGCACAGCCCACAGTTTCCACCGTGACTGCAGGGAAAGTCTCACGCTGGTCATACCATAGATTGATTCTCCATGAAACTTAACTTTATACATCAAACATTGCCTAGTTTTAAGATCCGAGATCACCTGCTGACTGCGGATGATTTGCAGGTGATCTCATTGGCTTAGAGACTCCTTTTGCAGTGACACATGGCATAGAACGTGGCCGATTGAGCAAGCAAACGTGACTGATGGCAGTGGTACCTTCTTGGTCTGTTCCTCTGGGTTCTGTGTTGTGTTTGTGGCCTGGTCATATGGGCTTGGTTTCGTGTGTGAGCGTGTTTGCATCACTAACACGGCTTATTGCATGTCTCATAGCTGCTGTACTAAAACACTAAACATGTGGATTGGTTTTGACATTTTCATAATTTAATTTTCCAGCTTTAACCGAGTGACTTGGTGTTAACAATATGATGTTTTTATTTCAGTCCCAACTCCTCGGAGAATACGCTTTAAAGAGATGGGCACAAACAAATTACATGTCTCCTGGAAGGAGCCAAAGGGAGATTTTGACAGCTACAGAGTTGTGTACAACAGTGAACCAGGTGAGATGCATATTGATCTATACATTCTTAGAAAAAGGGGTGCTATGTAGAACCATGTGTCCTTGTAGAGTCTTCTGAAAAATGTTTCCAGATAGAAGCATTTTCAGGTTAGACAGAGAACCTTTTGGGGTTCTAAATATAAGAACCATATAACCATAGAGATAGTGTTTTGTGTAGGACCCTGTAAAAGGTGTAATATGGAGCTTCCCCTCAGGAACTGATGTAATGAAAAAGTAAGTGATCTGATTGTGAAGAAACATCGTCTACAGTGCTATCACCACACAGCTGGAACCAGAGATAGTTTTCAAGGTGAATAATTCTCCCTGTCTAACTTGGGGAAGGTCAGTGTCTGCATTCAAAGCCTGACAATGATCTAGAAGGAAAAAGGGATCCGGACCCAGATATTGCCTCCACAGGTGTAGCCCAACTGATAGGGCTTTTGTTAGCAGTGATTACCTCGCCTGCTGCCAAACTGTCAGATTGGCTTTGTCCATTGCTGAAACAATCTTAAAACCATTAGGCCTGGGAATCTTTAGGTTTAGACAGGGTTTCTCATCACATGTGCTCAGTCATTGAATCAAATCTGTTACATTTCCATGTTTTCACAGAGCCAGGTCAGAGAATAGAGTAGAGTGGTTTATAGCATGTGTAGTAAAAAGTACGAATGGCCAGATCACAATACAAATACGCAAAAAACAATGAAAAGCCACCAAAAAATGGTACGTAACCACTAGAGCTTATTAGAAGGCTGATGGCAGCAGAATGTTTGGACCTATTCGTTGTTAAAGCTCTGAAGTTTGTGTCTGCACACTGATGGGAATAGTACAAACTCAAAATGAAAAAGAGCAGTCTCGCACACTGCTGGGCTCCATGGTTAAGGCATTTATTGTACCTGAAACAAAAAGCTCTTCATTTGCTCGAAACGTCACACGTTTTTGATTCAGGTACAATAAATGCCTTAACCATGGAGCCCAGCAGTGTGCGAGACTGCTCTTTTTCATTTTGATATCTCTTGTTTCGGCTCGGCACCTGCCCTTTTTTGGTTTATGGATGTGCATGTGTCACTCTGAATAGTACAAACTCACCCCACAAGAGAGGGGGCAGTTCCCCCAGAACAGACGGGGCCATATGGGCTCTAGTCCCATACCGCTCTGAGAGATCAGAGAATTCAAATCAATCATCTTGATTTTGTCTCAACAGTGTTAAATGTGTTCTGTTGTTACCTGCCCCTCCATTTTGCGCTTGGATGACTACTGTAGCAGCAGATCATATTCAGTGTTAGGACAGCCTAAATGAACGATCAGTAAAAGAAGGTCATTAGCGTCCTATCTACCCTGGTACCGTGACGTCTCTGGACGAGGAACCAGTGCTGATTACCCTTCACACATAACAGGATCCACACCGGCTTCAAAATCAGTTTGCTGTTCAGCACATCTCCCAGTGACACTCCTCACCCACTAGCTCACCGTTTACCAGAGTCCGCGTGCGTTGGTGGTGGATTACCTGGCTCCTCGGGAAATCGATAAACCTCCTCCGCTGCCGGGCCGTGACTCGCCTAGTCATCCTGTAGCAGACTTCTGATAACGGAGAGGCGGTATGCTGTTTACCTATCAGATCTCAGCTGAGCTGGAGCGAGTCCACAGCTGCGCTGCTGCCCTGAGCCCTCTGCAGCAGCGCGGCACAAACAAGCGCAGTGCAGGCCGAGCCACGGCCAGCCAGAGGAGGACGGTCTCACTCACCGGTTTGACTCGCTAGGTTCACCCTCCGTGACTGATAACAGCCTGCCGACTGCCCCCTCGGTTGTTCAACTGATCTCTGGGTTGACCACCCAGATCAGTCGTACAGTACACTGTGCTGTATATACCCCCCCCCCCCACACACACATACACACCCGCACCCACACACAAGCACACGCTTGAAATACCTCCCCACGCCCACACGCAGACAAACACACTTAAAAGTACCTCCGCCACCCACACACACGCACACACACACACACACACACACATAAACACACACGCTTGAAAGTACCCCTCCCCACACACACACACACACACACACACAGGGAAAGGGAGAGGAGATGAGAGGAGGGGAGGGGAGAGGTGGAGAGAGGAGGGAAGGGGAGAGGAGATGAGAGGAGGGGAGAGGTGGAGAGAGGAGGGAAGGGGAGAGGAGATGAGAGGAGGGTAGAGCACTGGGGAAGAGAGGGGAGAGGAGCGGAGGAGAGCAATGTTCTTTTGTCCAAACAATCATTCCTGTCATTAGTAGGAACCAGATGAAGGGTAGTGGAGGACCTTTAGTTTTCCCTGAACATTAGAGACAATGCTGATATACACACACATGCACACACATGCACACACACACACACACCAGGCAGGATTAACCCCCGATAGTGCACTGCTTCTCACCGTGCCTCTTGACATTGAAACTCCCTGTGCTTGAATGGAGAATAAGTCTGTGATTACTTTGTTAATGGTAATGGTGAAGTGTGGTGGTGAATGCTGATTGCATCTCCTCTCCTAACCTCTCCCTTCCTCTCCTATCCTCTCCCCTCCTCCCCTAACCTCTCCCTTCCTCTCCTATCCTCTCCCCTCTTCCCTTAATCTCTCCTCTCCCTTCCTCTCCTATCCTCTCCCCTCCTCCCTTAACCTATCCTCTCCCTTCCTCTTCTCTTCTCTTCTCTTCTCTTCTCTTCTCTTCTCTTCTCTTCTCTTCTCTTCTCTTCTCTTCTCTTCTCTTCTCTTCTCTTCTCTTCTCTTCTCTTCTCTTCTCTTCTCTTCTCTTCTCTTCTCTTCTCCTCTCCTCTCCTCCCCCTTCCTCCCTTAACCTCTCCCTTCCTCTCCTCTCCTCTCCTCTCCCTTCCTCTCCTTTCCTGCCCTCTCCTTCTCTCCTCTTCTCCTCTCCCTTCCTCTTCTCTTCTCTTCTCTTCTCTTCTCTTCTCTTCTCTTCTCTTCTCTTCTCTTCTCTTCTCTTCTCTTCTCTTCTCACCCTTCCTCTCCTCCTCTCCTCTCCCTTCCTCTCCTTTCCTGCCCTCTCCTTCTCTCCTCTCCTCTTCTCCTCTTCTCTTCTCTTCTCTTCTCTTCTCTTCTCTTCTCTTCTCTTCTCTTCTCTTCTCTTCTCTTCTCTTCTCTTCTCTTCTCTTCTCTTCTCTTCTCTTCTCACCCTTCCTCTCCTCTCCTCTCCTCTCCTCTCCTCTCCTCTCCTCTCCTCTCCTCTCCTCTCCTCTCCTCTCCTCTCCTCTCCTCTCCTCTCCTCTCCTCTCCTCTCCTCTCCTCTCCTCTCCTCTCCTCTCCTCTCCTCTCCTGCCCTCTCCTCTCCTCTCCTGCCCTCTCCTCTTCTCTTCTCTTCTCTTCTCTTCTCTTCTCTTCTCTTCTCTTCTCTTCTCTTCTCTTCTCTTCTCTTCTCTTCTCTTCTCTTCTCTTCTCTCCTCTCCTCTCCTCTCCTCTCCTCTCCTCTCCTCTCCTCTCCTCTCCTGTCCTGTCCTCTCCCAGGTGGGGAGCAGAATGATGTGCGTGTTCCGCGGGGGGAGAATAAGGTGGTAATAACAGGCTTTGATCCCATGAAGGAATACACAGTCAGTGTGACGGCCCTGAGTGGGAACCAGAGGAGCAGAGCGCTTCAGGGGAGGTATACAGGTACGCTCACAGCTGGGAATTCACTGGATTTTTATTTTTGAATGAATGTCTTTATTTTATTATTCTATTCTACTCTACTCTAACATGTGTACTCCCACCGTGCCCCCCAGGCCAGAACCAGGGACCTGAGAGAGAGGGCACCCAGCCTCAGAAGATTAAGGAATCGTCTGGGTCTGAACAGGCCAATGAGATCACTACAGGTAGGCTGGCACCAGGTGGGCACTCGGGACCAACCAGCTGCCTGTCTGCCAACACACTAACTTTTGTGTGTGTGTGTGTGTGTGTGTGTGTGTGTGTGTGTGTGCGTGTGTGTGTGTGTGTGTGTGCGCTCGTGCGTGTGTGAATATATTTACCTAGCCTGATTACCTAGCCTCTCTCTCTCTCTCTCTCTCTCTCTCTCTCTCTCTCCCTCTAAATATTTTACCCTCTTTCTCAATGAAATGTGAGAGTAGGAAGGAATGCATTTGCAAGGGTGGTTATAGATAGTGTGTTATGTGCGCCCTGCTAAGCCAAGCCCTGATCTCTTTACCATAATACCAGTGCTGGAGGGATCGATGGTCAGAAGCTGAAGAAGTCAGACATGAATCTTCCCATGGCCGACTCTCTCTCAGACATAGCTGGCGGTTCTGTGTGAAACTCTTTGTTTTTACAGTATTGGAAGTCCGTCTCTCTGACATTTTGCAGTGTGCCCCCGACTGTGATGTGAACAGAGCAGTGGACGTTTATTACTAGGTGGTAGCGCTCGTGTTATTGGAGGTTTACTGGGAGAACGTAGATGAGAATTGTGGGTATCAATCAATCAATCAAAGCTTTATTTGTATAGCGCATTTCATACCCAGAGGCAAGGGTCAGATGATTGAGTGGAGTTTCAATATCTGCTGGATAAGAAAAAAGACAGTGCTTCATTTCATGGATGAGTGCTTATTTGGAGATGTGTCTGTATTTGCCAGACTTACTGTATTCAGCATACTGGGCCATCTCATACCCCTGCTGAAGCGCTAGAGCGGATCGAGACTGGAGACTGGGCTGCCCCTCTCAGTGCCTCATGTCAGAATAGTTCTGACCCGCACAGTGAGATGGATTTGGCTGCATATAAGCTCACACTGGATCAAAAGATATCTCCTCTGTTTGATTTCTCTTTCTCTGCTCTGTGAGGGTGGTCAAACCACATGAATGGAAGCAAGAAAGGGGTCATTGATTTCTCTTTTCAGCCATTTTCATTCCCTCCGCCCCAGTGAAAGTGCAGGGCAAGAAGTAATGTTTTTATTGGTTTATTTATTGGTTTATTGGTTTATTTGTTAGCAGGATTATGCAAAAACTACCAGTCCTATTGGGAAGGAAGGAAGGAAGGGAGGGAGGGAGGGAGGAAGGAAGGAAGGAAGGAAGGAAGGAAGGAAGGAAGGAAGGAAGGAAGGAAGGAAGGAAGGAAGGAAGGAAGGAAGGAAGGAAGGAAGGAAGGAAGGAAGGAAGGAAGGAAGGAAGGAAGGAAGGAAGGAAGGAAGGAAGGAAGGAAGGAAGGATTGACTGACTGACTGACTGACTGACTGCCTGACTGACTTAAGGATGATCGGAAGGAGCGGTGTCACTAGCTAACATCCCAGACAGAAAGCAATTAGTTGGGGGTCCTGGCCATGGTTAAAGAGGTCCTGCGGCGTGTTTGTCCAGGTCTGCAGTATTAGCACTGAGGGTTCAGAGGGCACATCTGTTACGCTCAGAAGCGTCCCATAATGGACTGGGCGGAGCCTGTTTGTGGGGGGGGCAGGTCTGTGGGCAGGAAGTCCTTGTGGAGAGGAGCTCAGGATTGTTACTGAGGATTGCAGGGCAGACACCTGCAGACACACTCCTGTTTGTCTCACTGAACAAAGGGAACAGGCTAGCAGTGAGGCTCTGTCCAGATTCTCCTCTGCATGCCTTGAACTTCAAAGTATTTGGGCAGTAACAAATTGATTTATTATTTTTGCTTTGTACTCCTCCACGCTGAATTTGAAATTATGCCATGGGGTTCGAGTGCAGACTGTCAGCTGTCATTTGAGGGTATTCGTCATCCATATTGGTTGAACTGTTCAGAAGTCACAGCATGTCCTGTAGGCCTACATACAGTATAGTCCCCCAATTTTAGATGTAAATAAAAAAGGAATACACAGCCAAATCAAAGCACGGTAACAAAATATACAAATATACACTGTCCACTGTTAACTTTCATAACTTTCATCCGGCACTGTAGTTTCTTTGGGTACTGTATTTTCTTCAGGCAATGTATTTTCTTCAGGTAGGCTATTGTAGAGTGTTTTCTCCTCAGTATCCAGATGTACTGTCAGACAGTCTAATAGAAGCACAAGGCCACGCTACTGTTTTTCCATCTTGAATAACGAGTGGCCAAACAAAATGAGAGGGGACTCAGTGAGCCTGGCCGCCCCGGTCCTGCGTAGCAGTAATTCAAACAGCAACCTTTGTTTGTCTATAATTTGTTTGGTTCGTGTCCTTGTGTGGTCAGAGCAGGGGAGCGCAGGGGGAGGCGGAGGGACTGCTAATGCTAGTGAGAGAGTCAGGCTGTTTGAGGATCAGTGCAGGGGGCTGGCTGGGGTTAAACGTGTGATTTCATATCCATGATTTGAAGGCAGTGTGAATACTTACCTGTAAAGACTTTTTTGTGTGTGAATACTGACCTCTGAATAAATTGATTTGGGGGGCAGCATTACTCCCTATTTCCCTTGTTTCGTACATTTTCAAGAGAGAGAGAGAAAAAATTTTGATAAAAAATAATGTTGCAACGGCTATAAACTATACCAACACCCGACTAGCTTTCAAACAATGACCACTTCCATCATAGCTCCTCTGTGATTTGAAATGGAACAAAAGTTTCCTCAAAAGGCAAGATCTTCAGGCCCTCCCAGTTTCAGTCATATAGCTGTGGAGTTAAACGTGTGTCAACCATCTAAATAAATGGCTCAGCCAGTAATTGAATCCATCAAGATTTAATAGATGGCTCAATAACGACCTATTTCCTTAACACTGTACCCCCCCACCCCCACAACACACACACAGACACACACACACACACACACACATGCACACAGGTGCACCACCCCAACACACCCTCTTTAAGACTGGGCCCAGAGGCAGGGGGCTGGTTGAAATGGAGGTCAATGGGATTCTCCCCACATCCATCGTTCCTCCAGGAGACACCCGAGGAGCCTGGGGAGACCCCCCCATATTTATAGCCACCCTCATCTCCTACGTGATCGTTTATTTAGTCTTCCGCTCCCCTGGTCGTAGATCCTCCTCCACTGTGCTATGGCGTTAATGTCTTCTGGCAAAGCCAGGCCTTCAGACCAGAAGTCCTAGAGGAAGGACTGAGAGAAGTGGAAGGAGAGACAGAAGGAGAGAGAGAGTGTTAGAGTCTGAGAGAGAAGAGGGAGAGAGAGAGAGAGAGAGAGAGAGAGAGAGAGAGAGAGAGAGAGAAAGATAAATCACGGGGAAGGGAGAGAGAGAAAGACGGGTGCTGTGATGAGGCCATAGAGAGGTATGATGAATAGATTAGCAGCCACAGCTAATGGGTGACACACCCCGGGAGGTCTAGTATGAAGAAACGCCCGGGGAACTCAGGGACTGGCCTTGACCTCTATCTCTGGCCAAGGAAACGACAGAGAAACATCCCCCCATGAAGACATGGGCAGCCCGCACTTGTCTTACATTTAATAGGTCCTCACCCTGTGTTGCTGGGTCTCAGAGTTAGGTGCTTAGGAGAAGGTAAGACAGCTGTAATAATCTCACATAAGCCCTATTCTTCTGATTTAGTTAAACTGTATTCCATGATTTAGAAAGGCAGGAAATCTCTCAGACTGTATTTGCTGTGACTCATTAGAGAGGTGTGAAGTAAGGATGCCTCCTTACTGAGCCCTTCACCAGAGCCTAATGAGAGGAGGAGAAGAGAAGAGGAGAGGAGGGGGGGGGGGGGGCATGATTTTAGCTAATTGCGTGATGGGCATTATCCTGCCATTCTGTGTACAATGACTCATTATCACAGAGGTCAATTAGAATCATCTCCTGGGGGGATGCCCCACTGTCACCAGCAGACCTCCCGGAGTCCGATAGACACCCCTGTGTCTGCTGTGGATGTCGTAGCATGTCCATAGGATGCCCTCTCTCCTATGATGCTTTTTTAGCCTCTCTTGCTCTGAAATGTAATTTAATGTAATGTATTGCTTTATAAATGTTCTTAGCCGGTAGACAATCATACTCCTGGAGCTTGCTCGATCGCCTTGTTGAGAGGGGTCAGGGAAGAATTTTTACAGCTCACTTATCTGGCCCCCGGGTGATTACTGTTTTTTTGCTTCCCTCTGGAATATGTAGGGGTGGGTCGTATGCCCACCTCCCTTGTTCTCTGTAAAGCGCATTGTGTTGCCTCTGGGTATGAAATGCGCTATACAAATAAAGCTTTGATTGATTGATTGATTGATCTCCTAAAATTATCCCTCCTTCCAATCATTTCTCCCCCCACCCCGTCCCTCTCCACCCTCCACCCCCCAACCCCCCACTTGTTCAAGTGCTTTTTTATACCACAGGAGCTGAAAGAATACAGTTTCTTACCACTATTTGGGTGGTATGCAATTATGTTACGTTAAATGCAATTATTGTAAGTCTTTGGATTGGCGTCTGCTAAATGACTGTAATGTAATGTAATGTATCTCTGGAAATGACAGAGAAGAGCTGCTCTGCTTTGATGTTATTAACACATTTTCCTGCTCTAAAAGTTACTGCCTGGAAGGAGAATAATATGCTTGTAACACATTGAATGTTTTTGCAGACACAGAGTCCATTTCGGACTGAGCTTGTAGTGTTCAGTCAAACACTGCCTATCAGTTGTAGCCTATTGTGACAGACCGTAGGCCTTGATCTCTGTGCAGCTACAGTATACCTCTGTGGGCAGAGGTCGTTTGACACTCCTTCCATAGGCTCCATACAATGTTTGTATGGGGTTAAACTGTAACCAAAGCCTGAGGGGAACCATAGAATCCAGTTAACCATAGAAATGCAAGGACAAAAATGTTTGTCTCTGTGTGTGTGTGTGTGTGTGTGTGTGTTTGTGTGTGTGTGTGTGTGTATGCGTGCGTGCGTGCGTGTGTATGTGTGTGTGTAGTTTAATATGTAGCTTATGTTACAGCTTATGCCACAGGTCATATACTGTAAATGCCACATATATAAATGATAAATGGTTTGATTCGGTATGCATTATCCTACATCATTAGGATTATGCATACCAAAACAACATGTAAAAGCTAAAATTAAAGTTGATTAAAAATTAAAGTAAATTAACGTTGAACATATATATTTATACATCAAGAACTTGAAGGTGTATTACAGTATTGATATGCAGTATATACATATAATATATGTATATACTGTATACTGTATATGACATTTTGTTTGCATTATCAGCTGTGCACTCCCTCACACACAACGACAATAAGCCCTCAACAGCAATTGATCTTGACCAGAAAAGGCTATTATTGCAGGCTATTACCTTTTATAAACATGACCGTGATAATCCATCCTATAGCCCCTCCACCTCTCTACTTACAGCTTGTAGCTGGAAAAGATGGGGTGTTAAAGATCCGTCCACTGGCTGTACGGTTGCTGTCGCTGCCAAGGTTCCAGCTAAACCTTTTAGCAGTAATGACCCAGAACAGTAAGCAAGTGGGAAACAAATCACAGAAACACGCCAAAGTAATGTGGGCTACTTCTAGTAGTGTACAGTATATTGACCTTTTTTTCTTATTGTTTTATTTTAATTTTATTTTGAACAAAATTTTATTTGGGTTTTTAATTAGTAGACAAACATACACACAGCTACATTACAAAAATGGACATACTGTAGTATAATATAGACATTCTAAAAATAAATGATCAGACAGTAAAAGTACACAGTACAGTTTCAACTATTGCCTTTAAGACGGTAGAAAATAAAAAACAACAATACTGAGAGACAGACTCTCACTTTAATAGGAATATACAGTAGCTGTTCACTTCTGAGAGCCACATTCCAACTGGCAGTGGAAGGTCTGACTTCCACTTTGTTGCAATACATTTTTTTGGCAATGGCCAGTAGGATTCCTGTAAGCTTGATGGCACAACTATGCTTAAAGTTAGAGTTTGAGAGGTTACCCAAGAGGCACATCTCAGAGTCCATTGAAATTTTTTTGCGGATATAGCATCACCTCACCTCACCCTGCTTTACACAGTTAGACTCCACGATTTTGTCCTGATGAATTTCAATCTGGAGTTTGTGAGGCGTTTGTGCCTTCCACATATATCACCAACACCTACTGTACAGTAGCATCAACTCGTATGTTGTCACCTGCTCTGTCCGAAATCCAAATCTCAAGGATATATCCTGTGTAAAATAGTTCAGGCCTTTCTGTAGTGCTGTCTTAGACAAAATAGTGGCATTTGGCAAATAACATACAGCAATATTGTCAGGAATCCGTGAGAGAATCAGGTATGTGCTGTTCAGTGGACATTTTATTAGCGTGCTCCAAAGCATAGCAACAGTAACTAGTGGGGCAGACCTTGCCGCCTGAATAGGAAAGGTCTATTGGCTGTAGACCTCTGAGACAGGATTGTATCGAGGCACAGATCTGGGGAAGGGTACAAAAAAATCTGCAGTATTGAAGGTCCTGAAGAAGTCTAAGAAGTTTGGAACTGTCAGGCCAAAATCTGTCCGGGGGACAAAATGTGTCCGGGTGACGTAATTGCTTATCGTTGCTGTGGAAACGCATGACGCGATCGCATTCCTCGCATTCCCGAGTTGCTAATGGAGCTCCTGCGGTCGCTGTTGACTATAAATAAATCTGTCCTTGTAAAAAAAAATTTTCTCAGAGATATCTTAGTTAAAACATGATTGAACAAACAAGCTAATTTTATCTTTATAAGTGTAGTATTTAAATTCAGTTATATTCAAACTAGCTAGCTAAATAAGACGTTAGCTAGTGCTAGTCCGAGGATTTATTTTCATATTTTATTACAAATACATTAGAAACGTCCAATATTTGAGATCAATAACAAGATAGCTAGCAGAGAAATACAGGCATTTTACTCACTTTAGTCAACTGAATTGTATAAACCAGCTCAATTACGTCACCCGGACACATTTTGTCCCCCGGACACATTTTGGCCTGACAGAACCACCAGGACTCTTTCTAGAGCTAGCCACCGTGCCAAATTGATTAGTCGTGGAGAAGGGCCTTGATCAGGGAAGTGACCAAAAACCCGATGGTCACTCTGACAGAGCTCCAGCGTTCCTCTGTGGAGATGGGAGAACCCTCCAGTAGGACAACCAGCTCTGCAGCACTCCACCAATCAGGCCTTGGTAGAGTGGCCAGACAGAAGCCTCTCCTCAGTAAAAGGCACATGACAGCCTGCTTGGAGTTAGCCAAAAGGCACCTAAAAGACTGATGAAACCGAGATTTAATTATTTGGCCTGAATGCCTAAACGTGTGGAGGAAACCAGGCACCGCTCATCACCTGGCTAATGCCATCCCTACAGTGAAGTATGGTGGTGGCAGCATCATGCTATGGGGATGTTTTTCAGGGGATATGGCAGGAACTACTGTAGGAGACTAGTCAGGATAGAGGGAGAGATGAACAGAGTAAAGTAAAGAGAGATCCTTGATGAAAACCTGCTCCAGAGCGCTCCAGACCTCAGACTGGGGCCAAGGTTTACCTTCCAACAAGACTACGACCCTAAGCACACAGCCAATACAACGAAGGAGGGGCGTCGGGATAAGTCTGTGAATGTCCTTGAGTGGCCCAGCCAGAGCCCAGACTTGAACCCAATTAAACATCTTTGGAAAGACCTGAAAATGGCTGTGCATCGATGCTCCCCATCTAACCTGACAGAGCTTGAGAGGATCTGCAGAGAAGAATGGGAGAAATAGCCTAAATACAGGTGTGCCAACCCTGTAGCGTCATACCCAAGAAGACTTGAGGCTGTAATTGCTGCCAAAGGTACCTCAACAAAGTACTGAGTAAAGGCTCTGAGTACTTACATGTGATATTAACAAAAATATCATCTTCAGAACGTCTAAGTCCAAAAAATGAATGGAGGTGAATGACCAGCCATGTTCCGTGATTCGGATCCACTCCAAAATGCCATGCTCAACCTGCGATAGATGCATTCCAAAAGGCTTCCAAAGGCTTCCAAGAAGAGCCTTGTTAGCCAATAGCCTATTATTTTTAAATTCCCCCATTTGTCTTGTGTCGGTGCACGGCTTGAATTATGGGATAAGTTGGAATTTAAGTTGGAATTTTGGACATAGGGTCTTTAAGACTTATCCATTATGTTGTTGATTGATTGAGATCATTTTCAGCTGCTTCCATGCTGCTACTCGTATGGGCATTCAAATCTCGCTCACCCTACGCAATGCAATAGTATGTGATGGCATCCACTACCAAACTCACTTACACACTCCACAGTGCACCCAAAGCAAAAATATGTCTTTCTAAGGTTAATTTGAATGTTTATACCATCATTTTTTTAGTTAAACAACTTTGTGGGGACCTTTCTCTGTGGAAGTAGGGCGGCAGAGTGATATTTCACATTACCTACCTAATGTAGTGTTGGTGTTTACATGTACATTCCTACTGTAGGTAATGTGAAGTATTGCTCCGCCACCCTACTTCTACAGAGAAAATAGGGGCCCTAACGAAAATGAGGCCCTATTTCCAAAATTCCAAACTATCCCTTTAAATTCTCCTGATTCTTCTGACTAAAACCAACCGATCACTATTTCTATTCCTTTACAGGAAGCAGTCACAGGCTGCATCTCAGAAGAAACCCCAACTCTGTATTATGTATTGCTTCAGAAAATATTTTTACGTGTGGGATCTTGTTACCTTTTCAGGTACAGTCAGCAGTAATACACAAACGTTTGACCTTCTCTCAGCTATCGAGAATTAATTTGTCATCGGTAGGATATATGAGCTATGGGGGCAGCTTGTACTGTAGATGACATTTAAACGCTCAAAAACCTGACTATGATCTATAGAACATGAATCTGATTAAACCCAAACCCACTCAGCCATAAACTGCTGTGGTGCAGACAATCATATTACACAGAAAGGTGCTGTAAAGCAAACTCATGTAGAAACATTGATTATATGATCGTGCCAGACTGATGAGGTATAGTCGTTTTAAATATCTCTGTCATATTCTCCAACATGAACAAAAATCACTAAAAATATCGCTGGCTGTTCCTTTAAACTTCAAAAGCAATCACACACCCTGAGAAACAATCAGGCAAGATGAAAATAAATAAATAAAGTAGCAGATTACAGTATACTCCATCTGATCCCTAGCTAAATGGAGGTCATCCACAAATCATTCCTGTCTGGGAGAAATACTTGTTAATAAAATGAAACTGAAATATGACTAAAAAAAAACACTGGCATGCTTCTAACCACATTAACGGGTAGAGGCTCCTTACTTTGAATGATTAACTGGAGAAAGTGTGCCATCAATGAATTTCAAGGTTTGACAGAATCATTTAGCAGCAAAGGACGGAGTTGCCAGCGTAGCAATATATATTGCTTGATGGATTTTCCAGATAGGACAGACGCACTGTGCCACGCAAGGCCGTGTAACCCGGGGATGCTGTAATCAGTGTTATTTTCAATTAGTCTGGTCTGGAATCTGTGTGTAGGCGGGACCTTGCCCCCTCATTACTAATCCCTCTAGAGACAATAGTCTTCATGATGTGACCAGAGTGGTGCCTGTCTGTCTGCCTGCCTGCCTGCCTGTCTGTCCTTCTGTCCATCCATCCGTCTGCCTGCCTGCCGACCTGTCTATGTGTCTGTCTGTCTGTCTGTCTGTCTGTCTGTCTGTCTGTCTGTCTGTCTGTCTGTCTGTTTGTCAATCTGTGTGTCTGTCTGCCTTCCTGCATGTCTGTCTGCCTGTCTGTCTGCCTGCCTGTTTGTCCATCTGTCTTTCTCTCCCGGCCAAGAACCAGGATGTGAGGGTGCTTTGTGTGGCTCTGAAAGCAGCCAACACAGTCAGCCACTGTTACATTCACAGTCACATTCTTCTGTTTCATCTGTCACCAAAGACGTGAATTCAATTGTCCTCTGCCACACACACACACACACACACACACACACACACACACACACACACACACACACACACACACACACACACACACACACACACACACACTCTCTCTCTCTCTCTCTCTCTCACAGTGGAAGTCAACTGGTAAGGTCAGAAATATCCCCTCTCCATTCTCATAAAAGCTGACCTGTAACTGGAGTGTCTGTGGTACTACGTCATATCGTCTGCCTGTTGCTGCAATGTGTTTGGATTAAGTCAACTGATAAGTATGTGTGTCCTGGTTAACAAAGGCAGTCTTTCTTCCTCCAGACGCAACCTCTGCGGGCAGACTGAGCAGAGGTTCCCAGCGGTTTAGCTCACCAGCGGCACACATAACAGTAGGTCCGGTGTCATTCACCAGACACAGGGAGGGACAAGCGTCCGAGCGCAGCGGTATTGTATTGTGTTCAGTATGGAGGCCGATACAGGGTATGAAAGCCTATTTTTCTCATGTTAGTACGATACGATAGCCTAATTGATCCCCAATAGATACTCAAGTACTCGTTGTTTTCCTGAAAGTGACAAGGGCATCCAAGAACCCCTCGCTAGACTGTTTCTTCCCTGAAAGTTGCATCCAGTTAGTATGCACCATATGTAGTCTACTGTAGGAACAAGCAGTGATATGGATTCTAGAGTGTACTCGTCGCCCATAACTCAACATATTAGTATTCCAGTGCTCCCTGAAAGAAACGCCGGATTGTTCCTTCACAAAATTCCCACGCGTCTGTCGCACAACCACACATTCCATTCCGATGTGGCTGCAAAAATATTTGATCTGTTTTAAGATTTGCTATTTTGCACATTTTCTGTCCCTGAGTATATTGTACAGGACCTTCACCCACTGCTGCAATTTCTAATACGACTTGTTTGTGATATTATTTGGCTCATTTCATAATTGTACTTCCAATGGACCTCAGTAATACAGTAGCGGCTATAGAAAGTTTTACCTTGGGTGGCAAAAGGGTCGCAGGGGTTCCAGCTGGGGGCGCAGAGGTCATCTCCCCCATATAAATAAGGTGGCAACTGGGGTGGTAAGGCCTCGCCGCTGCAATTATATGCCTCTATGTGGAGCACTATATGAATCCTGATGTAGCGCGTTGGCGATGAGGCCTGTGGACCTGTAGGTCTTAAACAGACTGTGGTTTGTGTGGTTAGGACTGGCTTTCCCCAACCTTCCCTCTCCAACCATGGACCCCGGCCTGCTGTCTAGAGAGTAAACATTCACCTCTGATCTCTAATCCCCTGTCTCCCTGACCCTAAACATGCACGCACACACGCATACACACGCACGCACACATACTCCAGTCCAGCCTGCTGTTTGATGTGTGGGCTAGACTCCGCTACCCCCTACTATTAGCTCCACAACAAAGCCACAAACTGCCCTTTCATGTGGCACTGCAGTGCTAGAACGCACTGCTTTCCATTGGGAGAAGTGGGCAGAAGCTGCAGCAGCTTTTAGTCAGGGCCCCTGAAATTAGGCATGGTTGAGTCCTCTCTGGTCATCAGCCTTTAATGCCCATGCCTGCTGTGTCATCATTCCCAGGGGTACTGTAGGAACCTCGGTGTTTAGTCAGGTGAGCTCCAGCAGTGTGTGTTTTACCGGAGTTGTATCCAGTCTTTTAAATGGTCTGCTTTGTTGTGGCGAGTGACAGGAGGCGGATACCAGCAGATGATGATAGACAACTTTTGTTCCCTAGGGGCGGTTGTGTGTGTGTGTGTGTGTGTGTGTGTGTGCGTGTGTGTGCGTGTGTGTGTTTATATAGCTGCTGAAGTAAATAGAAGAGGTGATCCCCTCACTTCCTGCTCTCACATTGCCCTAATGACTTGTGCTGTGAGTCACAGGCGAATAGAAGGACAACCAAGAGATAGAGTAGATTTCCCTCAAGTTAACCCCAACATCACATAGTCAAAATTGTTGTTTTAATGCACCTTTATACTATATGTGAGTCTGATGTCAGGGTATGGTTGGGGAATATCAAGCAGGATGAAAAGACATTGAAGTTAACTGTAATCTATTATGCAACCTGCAGCTGTTCTTGGTTTCAGCCCTGAGGCCCACGATACCCATAGTAGAGAGTAATTATGCTGTCACTGTCTTGTTATGTATCCTCTGTCCTTTTCTTAGAACAGGAACCGCAGCCGTCTATGAGAAACCTGCCGGAAGATTCATCACTAGAATAGCATCACACTGAGTTAACCTGTCACATCTGCTACAGTATTATGGCAATCCCACATCATTGCTGGTGTTTCCCTAATGATGTTATGACGTCGTTCACCTACATGTATAGCCACAGCTACTGTAGGCTACAGAGAGAGTGAGGCTAGCGTGGCTATAAGGGATGCAGGCTGCATGGCTAATGAGACAGGCAAGCAGACCTACAGTAAATACCACTGTCATAACTCCATGACATTTTCCTCTGATAGGCCAGCTGGTTATTGTACTGTACCTGTAGCTAGCTCTTTAGCACTGTCATAACTCCATGACATTTTCCTCTGATAGGCCAGCTGGTTATGGTACCTGTAGCTAGCTCTTTAGCACTGTGGCTTCTGGTCCAGAGCACCAACCTGGGAGGCAATTAGAGGCAATTATAATTTGTAGATGAGGTTAATGGCCATGATGAAATTTTAAGAGACTGATTATATCTGTTGGAAATGCAAAGAAGGGGTTGCATGTTTGAAATAAGGTCGTCAACCTTTCTGGCCCTGAACGTGCTATCGGTGACCGCTTAGAAGATTCCACTTAGGTAATGCCCCTTAAGGTCAAGCTAGGTTCATTAAGTTTACAACAGCCTCGGTATGTGCCCTGAAGTCTCTCTGGACTTCATCATGCAGCCAGCTACTTTAGTAGACATTTCTGGCCACTCATCTGTCTGGCTAGTGCCAAGTAATCTGAAAATCCATTGAATAATCTTAAAATCCATCCTGGCTATTATAGCCTGACTACCCTAACGATTTAGGGCCGACACTACAGTTGAATAGGATTTTTCCTTTAAAGATATCCTCATGAATTTCTTCCAGCTTAATCCTCATATTAGATTAAAAAAAAGTATTACACTTCAATTTGTCAGAATGTTTGTTTAAATATGCAAATTAAATTAGAGATTTTTTTTATTACTCTTTGTCAGAATGTTTGTATAAATACGCAAATTAAGCAGTCTCTCATTAAATATGCATACATTTGCATATATTTCAGTACCTTAATAATGGATTAAGTCAGGATTAAAGTTTTCCTTTTGTTTTTACAACATACTAAGTACTAAACTTTTTACAGAGGGGTTGTGACACAAACTTATTTTGTCTACAAGCTTATTTTGTTTTTAAAAAGAAAAAATATACTGCATACATCTAAAATTAAATTAAAAATGCATTTTGACACAGAAACTCAAATACCTCTCATAATACCTCCATATTCCTTTCATAAAGCCAAAAGCGCCTGGGGAAAGTTGTGATGGACTTTTGTTCCACAGTCATTATCGCCCCCAAAGCTGCTCAAGCAGCCATCCATCAGGCTGGAACTGGAGTTTGTGTTTATGCAACGCCAGGCCTTATCTCTGCTGGCTCGGTTCCACACTCCTCAGCGCTCCGCTGGATCTGCTCGGTATCCACCCTGCCAGACTCTCTGCCTCACTGTTCGGTTCTACTCAGAGGGAATTGACCAAAGAACAAGCACTTGCAAGAGACTCTTACAAGTCTCTCCCCATGCTCTTTTGATACAGTACATCATTTCTTTACTGACAGCTACTGTCTGTTCTGCATTCATGTTCAATAAAGATATCTTGAAAATCCAGCCTGGAAATGTGTGCTTTGTGATACGTTTTGGATACATTTTGAAGAAGGCGCTCATTTGTCAAATTTGATATACCAAACCCTTTGGACTGGGCTGAACCTGCACACCAAAAGTGTCACTACAAGTACAGGTGCTATTGTCACTAACAGACTGTATGGCTTCCTTTCTTCTACAATGGGGGCTGTCATGGTATTCTCAAATATTAGTACTATGCACACATTTGCAGTAACATTGTATTGTATTGTATTGTATTGTATTGTATTGTATTGTATTGTATTGTATTGTATTGTATCGCCTGTGTCAAGTTTTGTCTCGTTTGCTGTGGTGTGTAGGGGAGCCATTTGTGTGCAGGACGACAGCCATCGCTGACATTGTCATCCTGGTGGACGGCTCATGGAGCATCGGCCGTATCAACTTCAGATTGGTCCGCACCTTTCTGGAGAACCTTGTTAACGCCTTCGATGTGGGCTTCGACCAGACAAGGATAGGTGGGCTTGTCTTCCAGAAGATAACTCTCACTTTCTGTAGCATTCATTCGCTTCCTGGAGCTAGCTCTCACTTTGTGTCGCAATTGCCTACTTCCTGTAACTGACTTTCGATTAGCTTAGCCAACTATCACGTTCTGTACTGTAACTATCACTTTCTGTAGCTAACTCTCACTTCATGTGGCTAACGTTTACTTCCTGTAGCTAACCCTGACTTCCTGTATCTAAATCTCGCTTCCTGTGGCTCCACCACATTGACATACAGTATCCCAGACCAGTGTACAGTAGGTCGTTTGACATCTGAATGAACCCTGTGTGCGCAGGTCTGGCCCAGTACAGTGGGGACCCCAGGATAGAGTGGCACCTCAATGCATTCAACACCAAGGACGCAGTGATAGACGCTGTCAAGAACCTCCCCTACAAGGGTGGCAACACCCTCACAGGTACACTGACACACACGCGAACACATACACACACACACACACACACACACACAGACGGAAGAGAGAAAAGTGTGTGTGTGTGTGTGTGTGTGTGAGAGAGAGAGAGAGAGAGACAGATGATGGAAGGTGGTAACAGTTTGAGTCTGTGTGGCTCTACTCAGGCCTGGCACTGACCTATGTCCTGGAGAACAGCTTCAAAGAGGAGTCTGGCTCCAGGCCCGGCGTTCCCAAAGTCGGGATCCTCATCACGGACGGGAAGTCCCAGGACGACGTCATCCCCCCCGCAGAGAACCTGAAGGCATCCGGCGTGGAGCTCTTCGCCATCGGTAAGAAACGGGGCTGCGGGCGGTCCCAGACGCGTGCCGTCGTCCTCAGGCTAGGTCAGACCCCACCGTTTGTGTGTCATGTATATTTTTCAGGCCATGCTTTGGTCATTGGCTGAAACATTTGGATGGAGCCATTTGGATAGACTGCTTCTAGGGGTGGTGGACTGAATTTAGCGTAATCCAAGAAGAGGCCCGTCCCTCTGTATCAAAACACCCCTCTGCATCAGTGTTATATTTCATCGACGAAAACTATGATGGAAATTATTCTCTTGTTTAGCAGATGAAATGAGAAGGGGTACAGATTTGGGAGAATATTCTCTTAAATACAAGTAGAAGAAAGGAGAGGAGAGAGGAGATGACAGCACAGAAACGATCAAGACTGGTCTCTAGGGGACATAGATATCAAATCAAATCAAAGCCAATTGCAGTACAAAGTGCTCGGATGTTTGTTTGAGATCCTCTAGTCTTACAGGTTGAACCACCACCAGTCCCATTTCTCTTTGACCTGGTCTGCGCACTCTACCTTTACAAGCTGATGTGTCACGGTGCAGTGCAGTTGGAGTACCCACGCCATGACAGGACAGCACATCATCATCATCATCATCATCTTCATTCTCCTAACGATGTCTTCCTCCTGTCTAGGTGTGAAGAACGCCGACGAGAATGAGCTGAACTCCATCGCCACGGAGCCCGACCACACACACGTCTACAACGTGGCTGACTTCAGCATCATGAGCTCCATCGTGGAGGGCCTCACCCAGACCGTGTGTGAGCGCGTGGAGGAGCAGGACCGAGAGATCAAACAGGGTTAGTCTCGTTTGCCCTAGAGAGACAAACACAGGCACACTCACTGACACACAGATAGACACACATGGATTGGGACGCATTTTCGTGCCAGGGCTAAGCGACATTACGCCCTAGCGCTGTTTCATCTGTCGCAAACTGAATATTTCCTGCCCCCACTGAGTTTGGCAATTTCGTGGTGCGCGGTCAAGGCGTTTGTGTGACAGTGGCTTTCCCAGTGCTATCAGGGGTTGTGACGTTTGAAATTAAATGAAAACAGTCGGCGCTACGCAAGCTTGGCGTCCAATGAGTTTGTGTTAACATCCAACTAGACCACCGACCGTCCAACTAGATATGCTTGTTAATTAAATACACACTCAAATAATATGCATGCCAGGGTGATGCTTCTGTTTGCCAGTTATCCTGGGTCTGCTCTTGACATTCCTCATTCCTACAGCTTTTCAGGGAGAAGCCCCCCTGGACACGGGGCTAGGGACAAAGTTATCCGTTCAAACCATGGCTGATTACACCTACAGTACATCTATGCCCACAGCACCTATACAACGTGCTTGTTTGAGAGAACCTTTGGAATGTTAAAAATGTGTTTCAGATGTTTGGACAGGTTGGGTGGTACATCACTGTTCAATAGAGTCCTTAATAAGTACAATAATGTACAATAGCGTCCTTAAGAAGTACATTACTGTATAATACAGTCCTTAATAAGTCAGCGTCTTCTTTTTGTGGGACTCCTGGCACAGCCACACAAAACTAGCATCAGGAAATTGCCAATTCTATAGCATAAGCAGACTGGCTGGATGGAAAACAAGTGTTGTGATTGGCCATTGTGAAACCAAGCCCCCACCACACCCACAATCTTTTACAACTGCACTGGGGGTGCTCTTTTGTCCAAAATTACTTTGGCCACGCCTTAAAGCGCTAGCGTCCTCCCTTTTGCGTTGGAGTTACAGGCAGCATTCAGGTTCACCAAAATGCCCACAGTGTCAACTAAACATGTTTCCCTCCCTCCAGGGGTGGAGGCGACGGAGGAGCCGGCAGGGCCCCCCCGTGACCTGCTGATCTCTGAGGTCACGGCCCGGAGCTTCCGCCTGTCCTGGAGCCACGCCCCCGGCCGCGTAGAGAAGTACCGCGTCGTCTACTACGTCACACAGGGGGGGCAACCAGAGGAGGTAACAACACATACACCCACACACACACACACACACACACACACACACACTGTATACAATACACACACAACATGTATAACATCTACCACACATATGCACACATACCTGTCCTGTATTACCTCACTTCAGCACACACCCCCTCCCCCCCCACCCCCCACACACACACTCGCACACACACACACACACACACACACACACACACACACACACACACACACACACACACACACACACACACACACACACACTCCTTCCCCCACTTCCAGTTATCCGGCCGTCTGTGTGCGCTGACGTACCCAGCTGGAAAGAGAGAGAGAGAGTGATGTCTGTCTGTGTCATCCCGGGGCGCCCGCCACAAGGTCGTTTCCTGAACACTTCACCGTGCTCCTCTGGACTGACTGACTGGTTCCAGATGTGCCGGACAGCAGCAGCATAACGGAGACATTTCCACACCAGCGTTGCACATCCGCACTCCCAGATCAGATCTCTTCAGATCAGATTAGGATCACCAGGCCTGCAGCTCCTCCCCCCCCCCCCCTCAGCCAGGCTAGAGCACATGATGCTGGACAGTCTCCCATCAACTCCTGCCAACACCAGACACCGACCAGCTTCCTTCAGACACTGGAACTGCTCTTTAGTTTTTGGGTCAATGGCGTAAAGGTGTCCCATGTCATTCAGTACAACGCTGAGTGCCCCCTGGAAAAATTTACTTTTTTTTCATAATCACAAGTTTATATATATCCATGCGTAAACTGGCAGAAATATAACCACCCAGAAAAAAATGACATTATTTTATTTTGAATACCAATGTTTTTTTTGAAAAAAAAAAGGCATTACACTGAATAACATATTGACTTTTATTGTAAATGACCATTCTCTCTATCTGCCTTCGTCTCTTTTTCTCGTTCTCCTCCCCCTCCCTATCGCTCCTCCCCCTCCCTATCCCCCCCCCCCTCTTCTCGTCTCCCAGGCGGTGGTGGACGGCAGCGAGAGCTCGGTGGTCCTGCAGCACCTCAGCTCTCTGACGGAGTACGAGGTGGCCGTGTTCGCCGTCTACGCCAGCGAGGCCAGCGAGGCCCTCCGCGGCTCGGGGACCACTCGTAAGGCGCCACCCCCCCCAAACGTATACCCCCCCCCACACACACACAACTGCCAACCCCCCCCACCTTCCCGTTGCTGTACCCACAATTCATACTGGCTATTGTTCAATCAATCAATCAATCAAAGCTTTATTTGTATAGCGCATTTCATAACCAGAGGCAACACAATGCGCTTTACAGAGAACAAGGGAGGTGGGCATACGACCCACCCCTACATATTCCAGAGGGAAGCAAAAAAACAGTAATCACCCGGGGGCCAGATAAGTGAGCTGTAAAAAATTCTTCCCTGACCCCCCTGTTCGGGATGGGGATTTATACAGGTCACAGATCTGTGAACAAACCTATGCATCTCTGCTGAATATGCATGTGTGTGTGTGTGTGTGTGTGTGTATGTGTGTGTGTGTGTTGCGCGCGTGCTTTTGCCAGTGGCGCTCCCGACGGCCAGCGGGCTGGAGCTGAGCGACGTCACCTACAGCTCCATGCGCGCACGCTGGAACGGCGCCCCGGGCGCGTCGGGGTACATGGTCCTCTACGCCCCACTGACCGGGGACACAGCGGAGGATGAGAAAACGGTGAGCCTCCCAGAGGAATGTGTGTGTGTGTGCGTGTTTAAGTTTATTTATTTAAAATGCAGGGACAGTACATATTAATGGACATGTTTAGAATAACTATGTAAATACGCCAGATTTAGCCCGCTGGCTAATTTTCATCTGTTGTCCCTCGGCAGGTTGGTGGTAGTACAAGTTAAAAACAATTCACACAGATCAAAAAGTATAAAATATATAAAATAAAGTCGTCACTCATCCATAAACAAGACAGAGCAAAGTCCACCTGGCCTGAGACTCCCTCTACACAAACAAACCAATACACAAAACGAAAGATACAGACATCACATATAGTTAGGATCAGGTTAATGTTGGCAGTTTTGATTTTCCAGTGTCCATATTTTCAACTGTTTACTAAAGGATGTAAGGGTCGGTATTGGGTCGGTGTGGGCCGGTGTGTGTGTGGCGGGGATAACCGTCTGTCCAGGCCAGCGGTGGTAGAGTTTAGATCAGGAGAGCAGCTCTGCCGGCTGAAGCCCGTTTCTTTTTCCTCACGTCTCCATCCCCCCCCCCCCCACCCGACCCCCCAACAGGTGACGCTGTCGGAGGCGGTGACCGAGATGGACCTGGGGGGGCTGACCCCGGACACGGATTACACGGTGACAGTGTACGCCATGTACGGCGAGGAGGCCAGCGACCCCATCACCAGCCAGCAGACCACTCGTGAGTGTCCCCTCAGATCGACCTTTCAGGAATTTAAAGGTCCCACGCGGAACCGGCCGTGTCCAGGCGATAGAAACATTTTCTGCTCCCTTAGGGGGATTGCTTGACACCCTAAAACGTTTTTGAAAATGGAAAATGTCAGGAACCTCTTTTTTATGGTTACGAACGGTGGTTTCTTTTTCCGAGGGTACAGTTCAAGGCCCTGGTCTGGATTTGGTGGAGAATATTTGTCAACTGATGTACTTATGCCGTACAGCCAGGAGACTCGAGTGGAAATAACTGTAGTTAATGTACGTCTTCAAATACTCACAAATGGTAAATGGTAAATGGACTGCACTTATACAGCGCTGTTCTACCTTAACGGACAAAGCGCATTACAATGGTTCCTCATTCACCCATTCACACACCAGTGGCGTCAAGGCGCTAATCTGTCATTCATTGGGAGCAATTTAGGGTTCGGTGTCTTGCTAAAGGCATGTGGACAGGAGGAGCCGGGAATCGAACCGCCGACCCTTCGGGTCATTGGACGACCCGCTCTACCTCCTGAGCCACAGCCGCCCCAAATACGCCAGGTGGATGTCACAATGAACCAAGCCCAGGCCTAAGGGCTGTGATGTTTGCCGGTCAGATCGGTCAGCCCTGATGTTCCCACAGATACTTGATGTGTGCTTGAATGAACTAGAGAGAACTCATAAGCTGGATCTGTTCTCCACGCAGTGGTGCTGCCTTCACCCCGGAACCTGCAGTTCTCCGACATCGACCACAACTCGGCCACACTGACCTGGGAGGCAGCGAAAGGGCCGGTCAAGGGTTACCGCATCATGTACACCAAGTCGGACGGACTGTTGACCGAAGAGGTGAGTGGCGTAGAGTTTTCCCATCATGCTCCTTGTTTATTTAAACTTCAATTCAATTCAATAAATCAGAGGGCAATTCAGGTGCAGCCTAAAAACATAAACACCACAAACCCACACAGGTGCTATTATTATTCATCATAACGTCATCTACTGATCCCCTCTTTCTCTCCTTCTCTCTCTCTCTGTCTCTCTCTCTCTCTCTCTCTCTCTCTGTCTCTCTGTATGCTGTGTGTGTGTGTGTGTGTGTGTGTGTGTGTGTGTGTGTGTGTGTGTGTGTGTGTACATCTTCAGGATGAGGTGGGTCCTGTCACCTCCTGGACCCTGAATGACCTGACCTCCCTAACAGAGTACTCTGTAGCCGTCCTTGCAGTCTACGACGAGGGCCAATCAGGAGCCCTGACTGACAGCTTCACAACCAGTAAGAAGCCTTCATTTTATTACTTTTTGTCCGGACCCTACCGTAATCTATTCTACTCTAGGACTCTAGAGTTTTCATGGGCTTGTTGACAGTCGTTTCACTGTGTCATCTGAAAAGCTAACGAAATATGTGAAATCATCCCACAGTCCTAGCCTCTGGTGGTTCAGCAGAATGGAGCAGTACGTGTGAAAGTATCCACATCTCATTCTCATGGCTAAGGGAAGACGCTGAGGGAGGTTCAATCTGAACTTTAATCATGAGGGGGGGAAAGAGCACAGTTGTCCCGAGACTACGACCTTACGTCAGTCCTGAACCCTCTTCTTCAGTGTGTAGCCTACACACAAACCAGGCACTGAAGCATTGTGTTGCCTCTGAGTATGAAATGCGCTATACAAATAAAGCTTTGATTGATTGATTGATTGATTGAAGAACGTGTGGATGTGCCAACTTAGAACCCATTAAATTTTGGATCTGAATCACGGGGCGAGCCCACAAGCCACCCAACAAGGCCAGGCCGGTCATTCACCTCCATTCAATTTTTGGAATAGAACTGCCAGACAGATTTTCATGTGCGCATACACAGAGCCACGGAATGCATTCAGGTCTGTGCTCTCCGAGCACCATTTCTAGTTGGTCTCCATGTCGCTTCTTTTAGTACTTATTTATAGCACTGAACCGGAATACAAACCCGTGATTTCATTTTAATGCCATCAACCTCAAAACCTCACCCCCCACCTGCCTGTCCTGTAGCCCCCGTGCCTGGGCCTCTGAACCTGCGGGCCAGTGAGGTCACCGCCGACAGCTTTCGGGTCACCTGGGGTCACGCTGCCACGGACATCGTCCTCTACAAGCTGTCCTGGGCCCCTCTTGACGGGGGCGCCACCAAGGAGGTCAGTTCTGGCCTAGCATCTTAATATACACTGCTAAAACGCTGTGTTCAGTTTGAAAACACACACACACATACACACACACACACTGAACCCCAAATTGCTCCCAATGAGCAGGCTAGCACTTTGCATGGCAGCTGCCGCCATTGGCGTGTGAATGTGTGCGTGAATGGGTGAATGAGAGGCCATTGTAAGCGCTTTGGATAAAAGCGCTAGATAAGTGCAGTCCATTTACCATTTCCCATAGTGAGGGAACCAGCTGGATGTGGCCAATGTGTGGCCTCCGCTATGACATCATGGCAGCTACAGCCAGCTGGACGTTAATGTAAAAGAACGGTCAACGTAGTGTGACATCATCATCTTCAGCCGCTGCTCAGCCATGAGCTGTCAGGTCGGGACCGTGCAGGTGGTTAAATGCACGGCGAGGTTTAATGACAGCCTGGCCTCCCCAGACAGCTGCTCTTTACAGAGATGACGTGTTTGCCTGGAGGGACAGAAAGAGAGAGAGAGAGAGAGAGAGAGAGAGAGAGAGAAGGGTAGAGAGAAAGCAGGAATGAGTGGAGGGCTGGACAAGTGCCATCTGAGAGAGCAGAATTTTCTCTGCTCAACTGAAATGGGGATTCTTAACCCCCACACAAAACACATTAAATGACTTGAGTCCATCCAGCCTGTGGTATAATAATGTCACTGGTGATAGATAGATCGATTCACAGTTTCTTCACCAAAAGCCAATCAGCGTGCTGCTATTATATTCCTGTCTGTCTAGGTGGTGCTGAACGGCGACGTAGACCTGTACGTCCTCAGTGGCCTGAACCCATCCACAGAATACGAGGCCATGCTGACCGCCATCTTTAAAGACGAGTCAGAGAGCGACACAGTGTCTGTGCTAGAGACCACACGTAAGGAAATACCGTTACATTTTCAACTTAGAACAACCTCAGAATCATGTACATCACGGTGGACGTTTTCAACAGGAACTACCAAAATGTATTCCACTGTCCTTAACTACTCCTTCAGCCCAGACAGATAAATTGAAGCAGTAATTGCTCATGTTGTTATTGTGTTATATTTGAATCAATTGTCTCATTAAGTATGACTGTTTTTTTCCAGTGGGCAGAACGACAACGGTTGCCACAACAACCCCAGGTACTGAATGTTCTGTCTTGGTTTAAATGACTGGGTGAATTTGAATTGGTCGATGGAAAAGCTCTGGCTTTTCCCACGATCCTTTTCTCTCATTTGATTATCTTCTCTGAGAGACGATCTTCATCTGCTCTCTGCTGCATAGGGTTTAAACTAAGTTAACACTATTTGATTTCTTCTCACAACTTTTAAATCTATTTCTTTTGCATTAAAAGGAAGAGCTTCTGGCTTCAGAAATCACCCCTTGTTTCCCCAAGTGATTTCTGTCTGAGAGTAAAATGTGGGTCGAAGTTGGCAACCCTGCCTGCACCAGAGAGACAGATATACAATAATATAGAGCTCTGCTCTGTTCTGCTCTGTCCTGCTCTGCTCTGCTCTGTTCTGCTCTGCTCTGCTCTGCTCTGCTTTGCTCTGCTCTATTCCACTCTGCTCTGCTCTACTCTGTTCTGTTCTGCAGTGCTCTGTTCTGCTCTGCTCTATTCTGCTCTGCTCTGTTCTGTTCTGCTCTATTCTGCTCTGCTCTGCTCTGCTCTGCTCTGTTCTGCTCTGCTCTGTTCTGCTCTGTTCTGCTCTGTTCTGCAGTGCTCTGCTCTGCTCTGCTCTGCTCTGTTCTGTTCTGTTCTGTTCTGTTCTGCTCTGCTCTGCTGTGTTCTGTTCTATTCTGCAGTGCTCTGCAGTGCTCTGCAGTGCTCTGCAGTGCTCTGCTCTGCTCTGCTCTGCTCTGCTCTGTTCTGTTCTGTTCTGCTCTGCTCTGCTCTGCTCTGCTCTGCTCTGCTCTGCTCTGCTCTGTTCTGTTCTGTTCTGCTCTGCAGTGCTCTGCTCTGCTCTGCTCTGCTCTGCTCAGCTCTGCTCTGCTCTGCTCTGTTCTGTTCTGTTCTGTTCTGTTCTGTTCTGCTCTGCTCTGCTCTGCTCTGCTCTGCTCTGCCCTACTCTGTTCTGCCCTACTCTGTTCTGCTCTGTCCTGCTCTGTCTAAATCTATTGGCATCTGTCTCTCTGATTTGTCTGGTGTTGGGTATGATGTGCTGGTGTTGAGTATGTACAGTACGTTTTGGTGTTGAGTATGGGGTTGATAAAGAGGTATTGCAGCCAGGTTGTCTAGTAACGCTGCCTCTGTCTGTTCCGCTGCGGCCCAGTGGTGCGTCAGGCTGTGAGGAACCTGCAGATCAGCGACGAGACCACACACAGCCTCGTTGCATCCTGGGAGCTGGAGGAGCCTCTGGTTAACCAGTACAGGGTCTCCTATGGCAGCATCAGGGGCGATGGTGTGATGGAGTCTGTAAGTATGACCTTACCGTGTGCTGCTATTTTTTATATTTATGTATTTAATTTAATTTACTGGTTTATTTAGCAGGGACAATGCACACAAATCAACAGTCAAGCTGCATATGAGCCACTAGCCTGTTGTCCTTGGCCAGATAGACATCTAAATGTCAATCTAAAATTTCAACGAAAATACATCATGTCTCTTTTATATCAGGTCTCTCTTGGAAAAGGTGATTTTAAAATCTCGACTAACCTTGTGAAATAAAGATAAAATAAAAGATAAGTGTATTATGGATAGGCCAGCTACAGTAGACCAGGGAGCACTCCCAACAGAGGGGCTCTCTGACTGAGTATAGTGATCTGTAAGAAATAATCCAAATATATTAGTCTGCATAGTTTGCAGTCCGGTCTAATAACACCAGCAGTAGATGCTGTCGAGGAGCTATACACCAGCAGTTCCACACACATAATATACTGTAGGGCCCTTAGGTGAGGTATCATGCTGTGTGAGGAGCTAGTGTGGTCAGATGTAGGGCAGGCTAGTACCTGGGCTGTACGGCCGTCTGAAGAGGGACAATCCCCAACCTGTTCAATAGATTCACTGTGGCTGGAGTGGAGGGTCATCTGTGAAAAATGAGAGAAATTATGTGTTTAGTCTTCCTCCTCCTCCCCCTATCATACTGCCTCTCCTCTCTCCTCCTCCTCCTCCTCCTCCTCCTCCTCCTCCTCCCTTTCTTATCCCTCTTCTCTCTCCTCCTCTCTCATCCTCCACAGAGCCATTGAGTGACTCTGACGGTTACACCTCTACCCTCTCTCCTGCTCTTTCTCCCTCTCCCTCTCTCTCTCTCTCTCTCTCTCTCTGGCTCAAGCTGTGCTGCAGCAGATAGAGGGGTAAACATGAAAGACATTCCATTATCTTTTCAAGAACTATTTAGTTCACTGAGAAAAGGAAACCAACACACGCGCACACACGCACACACACACACACACACACACACACACACACACACGGTCACACTCAACCCCCACACGCACTTAAAAAGAATCCATTGACCAAAAAGTTGTGTGAGGACACCTTCTTGGGAGAAAGTTCCAGGTTGTTGTTTGCCGTGACTCTCAGGCACGTTTCAGCACCACGGCTCGGTGGACAGCTCCACTAAACAGAGGTGTGTGGCGAGCCAGTCCAGCGCTAGGCTCAGAAGCCCAGGTTTGGATGGGGCTCTGTGTAATAGCCAGCCTGGGTGAATCCTTCACATGGGAATTCTCACCATTAACCAATATGGCTTGAAGCTTTTAATCTGCCTCCTTTTTCTCTCTCTCTCTCTCTCTCTCTCTCTCTCTCTCTCTCTCTCTCTCTCTCTCACGGGTGCACACACAAACACACAACCACACACGCATACATACACCAATCACACACACACACACACACTCACACAGCTCTCACACACGTGCACGCACCATGCACACACACACACACACACACACACACACACACACACACACACACACACACACACACACATACACACACACACACACACACACACACACACACACTGTCTCATGTGTCTCCTTCCCTCCTATAGATGCTGGTCTCCGGCCAGCAGAGGAGAGCTGTGCTGGAGCCCCTAGTCTCAGACTCCCAGTACAGGGTGACGGTCACTCCCATCTACCCCAACGGTCAGGAGGGCATCAGTGTGTCCCGCCTGGGCTCCACACGTGAGTGTACACCCCTCCCCCCTGCTCACTCTGTCACTGTCCAATAATCCATCTGCTGTACAGAGCAAATTAAAACCCATCTGAGCAAGTTAAAACCCGTCTGATCAACTTAGTTAAACAACCCGCTCAAAAATGTTATACAATACATACCATATCCAGACATATTACTTCATTGACTATTTGAAATGACAGTAGGTATTGCGGTGTCAAGTGAAGTCAGACTTTAAAGGGGAGACTGTGGTCTCCTTAGACCGATTTCATTTCCAAAGGAAATCCCCCCTCATAAAATTCAGTACATCAATCATAGGGAAAGCAATCCCACACAGATGACTTTCATAACTCTGACTGTTGTGCATGGATGAAGGTTATACGGTTTGCACATCACTTAATGACTGGATCTCCCTCCATCAGTCGATTAGTGGCTCCTCGGTGGTCGTGTGCGGCTGGCTTGGTAGAGTATATGCAGTATGTGTTGCAACTGGCCGGCCTTTGGTAGAAGTGCAACAACAGATGACTCGCACCCCATACGTTGTAATTCTCAAAGTTATGTTAGCAAAGAGCGCTAACTAGCCGTGGCACTGTTTCACAAACTCCAGATTACAGCTTTAAGGTTGCAGCTTTTATTCCCACTTGGACCACTATGTATAATAGACAGATATGGAACCGTTCTACTGGAAGTTATCTTGGGTATGATCTTTGGTGTGTAGTGTACCTCAGAACACACATCTGTCTGTTTCGTCAGTGCCCCTCCTGCCTCCCAGCAACCTGAGGGTGTCGGAGGAGTGGTACGACCGCTTCCGCGTCACCTGGGACCCGCCTCCCTCAGCTACCATGGGCTACAGGATAGTCTACCAGCCTACTTCAGGTACATACACACACACACACACACACACACACACACACACAAATCAGCACTCAACAACGCACGCCTGTCCCTATACACACCTCTACCAACACACACCTGGCCCCCCCTACACACACCGGTCCAATCATACTCTTGGTAAGGCCTCACTCCCTCGCCCGCCATTTAGTGGGCTACATGATATTCTACCAGCCAACCTCAGGTACAGTACATACGCACACACACACACACACACACACACACACACACACACACACACACACACACACACAAACACACACACCTGCTCTAACACACACAGTACTTCCCAACGAACACCTGCAGCGATCACACACACCTTAACCTGCACACAGCCGTCCCTCTGTAGCATTTCTCTTGAAGGGGTACACATACTGATATTACCTTCACATTCCCCCTCACTCATAGAGTTATCCTATCACGCACACACACACACACACACACACACACACACACACACACACGCACACACACACACACACACACACACTGACTTCTTAGGGTGCCCTCAAAGACCATGTTTCAGCCTGTGGATTTCCATGACTTCAAGACTGTAACAGGCTATTACACACATAAATCAGCACTCAATTACACTGTCTATTACACTGTCTGCCTTCCCAACTATATAAACAGAAGCAGAAACAGAAGAAAGTACAAATCGGGGGGAAAATGTCATGCCAGTGTTTTCAGCCCCACCCAGCTGAGGGAGGGGGTCTGTCTGAGCCTCTGTTCTCTATTAGGAGCCCTGTGGTCGAGAGAACCGGGCCCTCCACATAAATTTAATGGCTGCTAAAACAAGCGGGACAGACAGCAGAGTAGAGGAGGCTCTTTCTAACTGGAGACATAGGATTTTCATAGTGAACACTCCATCCCTCTCTCTCTCTACCTCCCCAGCTCAATGTCCCTCCCTCTCCCTCCCAAGCACCAAGCGTTGGCATGAAATGTGCTATACAGAGGTTTTCATTCGATTTGGTCTGTACTCAGTACGGTCTTGTTGTGTTATACCATGTAATCTTACTGTGTGTGTGTTTTGTGTTTGTGTGTTGTTGTTGTTGTTGTTGTTGTCGTCGTCCAGTCCCAGGGCCAGCTCTTGAGGCGTTTGTGGGTGAGGGTGTGAACACCAGGCTTCTCCTCAACCTGCAGAGTGCTACCGAGTACAGTGTTAAGGTCATCGCCTCCTACACCACTGGCCCCAGTGAACCTCTCACTGGCAACGCCAAGACATGTAAGGAGCTGGGTCTGGGTCTGGGTCTGGGTCTGGGTCTGGGTCTGGGTCTGGGTCTGAGTCTGGGTCTGGGTCTGGGTCTGGGTCTGGGTCTGAGTCTGGGTCTGGGTCTGGGTCTGGGTCTGGGTCTGGGTCTAGGTCTGGGTCTGGGTCTGGGTCTGGGTCTGGGTCTGAGTCTGGGTCTGGGTCTGGGTCTGAGTTGGTCTGGGTCTGGGTCTGAGTCTGGGTCTGGGTCTGGGTCTGGGTCTGGGTCTGGGTCTGGGTCTGAGTCTGAGTCTGGGTCTGGGTCTGGGTCTGGGTCTGAGTCTGGGTCTGGGTCTGGGTCTGGGTCTGGGTCTGAGTCTGGGTCTGGGTCTGAGTCTGGGTCTGGGTCTGAGTCTGGGTCTGGGTCTGGGTCTGGGTCTGGGTCTGGGTCTGAGTCTGGGTCTAGTTCTGGGGTTGGGGTTGGGGTTGCATAGAATGTGATACTGTAATGTCAATGTCATTTTATAAGAGATGGATAAAAACATAAATCATGTAAACACTGTGAGAACAGGTTTAAAGAAACAATAAAAGTAAAATAGTTAAACTTTATTGTAAAATAGAATAACAACTATAAACTGTATAAACAGAATACAAATTAAGAACGCTTTAAGATATTAAAACAAGTAAAACTACGTGGTAAAAGCAATGTTAAAAAGGTATGTTTTAAGATCTCGCTTAAAAGTTACCACAATTTCATACATTCTGAGATCCTCTGGCAGGGTGTTCGAAAGGCTGGGGGCATGAGAACTTAAGGCTGCCTCCACATGCCTCTTAGTTCTGACTCTAGGAGCCATTAAAAGCAGACCTGAGGAACCTACTAAAAGTATATTTTAAAAGCATGTGTGATATGTATTTAGGTGCTTGATTATGTATGGATTTATAGACTAATAAAATAATCCTAAAATCTGTTCTAAAACGGAAAGGTAACCAGTGCAGTAATTTAAAATCTGGTGTGATGTGAGCCCTCCTTCTGGTCTTTGTAAGAACACATGCTGCAGCATGTTGAATCAGTTGGTGTTGACTAATTGCTTTTTTGGTAGGCCAGACAGGAGAGTGTTACAGGTCCAACCTGCTAGTAATAAAAGCATGTATTAGTCTTTCAGTATCAGTCTGGGAGAGGAAAGGTTTCACCTTAGCAATGTTTCTTAGGTGATAAAATCAGGTCCTTGTCACATTCTTTATATAGGCCTCAAAGCTAGAGTCCAACACGACACCTAAGTTTCTTGCCTATTCTGTGACAGTATTTTTAAGTGCATCGATAGTCTCTCTCTTTCACCTTTTTCACCAATGCTTCAGTTTTGTCCTGGTTTAACTGGAGGAAGTTCTGTGACATCCACACATTTATATCAGCAATACATTCTATCAAACGGTCAATTGAGCTATACTCAGGGGGCATCACAGAAATATAGAGCAGGGTGTCATCAGCATAGCTATGTTAGCTAATGTTGTTCCTTCCCATTACACGGCGTAGGGGTAACATGTACAAACTGAAAAGTAAGGGCTCTAGAATTTATCCTTGTGGGACCCCACATGTCATCTTAGTGTTTTTTGAGCTGCGGTCACCAAGGTCAACGAAAAACTCTTGGCCAGTTAAATACGTCCTGAATCAGTCAAGGACTGGCCCGGAGAGGCCGACCCAGTTCTCAAGTCTTCTAACAAGGATATTATGGTCTACAGTGTCAAATGCTGCACTCAGGTCCAGGAGGACAAGGACAGAGAGCTTTTTTGAGTTTTTGATTCTGATAAAAGCTGTAAAACCTTGTGTTTCCCCAAGATTCCCTGATACATTCTAAAGATGTCCATTGAGTGTGTCAGCAGACCTTTATTCAGCGTGGAGCACATGAAAGTCTTTGAAAACTGCCCACTGGGCATAGACAATGATGAAGTACATTTGTGGAACCATTAACTTGATTCTGCTCCCTTGATGATCAGAGGCAGAGCAGAGACAGACTGTCATGGAATAACCATATTTTTGCATAAATTTTATATCAGCAGGTGTATCACAGCCCAATATATGCCTTTGAGCTTTCCTCATGAAAAACAAATCGGCTGGCTGATAGAATCCCC
>NC_140243.1:14909064-14916564 GCF_949987555.1 Borostomias antarcticus | reverse complement strand
TAGCTTCCTCCATCCTAGCTTCCTCCCTCCTAGCTTCCTCCCTCCTAGCTTCCTCTCTCCTAGCGTCCTCCCTCCTAGCTGCCTCCCTCCTAGCTTCCTCCCTCCTAGCTTCCTCCCTCCTAGCTTCCTCTCTCCTAGCGTCCTCCCTCCTAGCTGCCTCTCTCCTAGCTTCCTCTCTCCTAGCTGACTCTCCTAGCTGCCTCTCTCCTAGCTTCCTCCCTCCTAGCTTCCTCCCTCCTAGCTTCCTCTCTCCTAGCTTCCTCCCTCCTAGCTTCCTCTCTCCTAGCTGCCTGTCTCCTGCCCCCCTGCGGCCCCCCTGCTGTGTTAGGAGGTGGAAACAAGGGCTCTCTCTTTCAACTAGACAGTGTAATCTAGATGCCAGCAAGCTGGCTCTCTCCCTTTGGTGTGAAGAGGGGGGATTTCATGGTGTATTCTCTGTACAGCCCTTGAAATCTCAAAGGAAATTCATTTTCTTGATGTATTCTCCCCCTAAGGTAAGAAACATTGATTTTGATCATATTCTCATTTAAACCAAAGAGGGCGCTGATTACTTTTTTGGCTGACATATCAGAGAGAAAAGGTTTTAATTGAATTCAGGGAACGTCTTGCATTTGCTCCTTTCCCAGACAGAAGTCTTTGATGAGTGGATTTGCAGACTCATCCGGTGTGGCGTTGTAACAGATCACCTTGATGACACATGCCGCTGGTAACTCATCCCCACAGCTTCTGGCTCCCGTGATCCTGAGAAAGACGGGAAGACTATCCACAGTGCCGTTTTCCCTGGCCCACTTGGCCCTCACTGGGGGAAGCTGCCTGTCCCTCAGTTCCATTCCTACCCTATAGCCCGACCAAACTCATACATCATGCACACTGACCCCTAGATACACCATACACCGCAGGTGAAGAAGACGCCTGTTGTTTTGGATAGTTCACTCTATTGTGGAGCTTTGACGTTGCTCATATTGTGCCTATCTCCCTCTTGGCTGTGAACGAGGGCTTATGAGGAAGGCGTTGGGTAGCGGTCGATCTGATTTGGCGCTGCGCGGTATGGCCGTGACATCCCTTTGATGCTCTGCTCATATCTGCAGCCCATAAAACTCAACTTAACCCAGACGTGTGACTTGACTGAGACTTCACTATTCATTAAAGTGTTATCTGGGTGTCTTTCCCATGTGGAGGTGTGTTTGATAGATTGCCCGATAGAGTTAATCCCTGGAGATGCTCCTTATATTCATACCAACGGATTAAGCTGTCAGGATTTTCAGAATTACCAGTCTCATTCTCTCTTTTTTTGAACCACCAATCCAATTATTGTATTTGAATACCAAACACAGCCAGGCTGCAGGGCACAGATAAACTATGGGTTTCGGTCAAATCTGTATTTGAGTATTCCCACTCCTACTGGGTTTACCACCGTCTAAATAATGACTGCTGTGTGTATTGGAACTGCAACTACCCGATAAGACACAAGTAAACACTCACAGTGTCACTCAACTGTCTCAGGTGCCATTTTTCAGAGCGAGAATAACATCTGTGGCATGAGTGGCACAGACTTAAAGGAAAATGCTCGTTTTTGACAACCTGGACCTTATTTACGACATATTATAAGAAGTTTGACTCACCGAGATCACTTTTGTGTTGTTCGGAGGCCTGTAGAAGAAATTTAAAATCCAGCGCGAGCCAGTATATCCATGTAATGGCGGCGCACGGGGCACTGAGAATGCAGTTTCTCAAAATCCATTTTCGGCCGCTAAACGGTTGTTTTCATCAATCAGATTTGATGAATCGACAGTTGAGATTCCTCAACGCGAGCCATTGTTTCGGTTTTCAAATACGTGGTCTGTAGCCTCTGTAATATGATCTTTACACGCCTCTCCCCCACTTGCTCCAGCACGCATGCGCACAGGCCAGCGCGCAGACTGGCTATTCTCCGGCTCACATTCTCTGCGCTACGATCGTAGTTGGTGCCGAGAATATTGTCGTCGTCATTCGTCAGCAACAATCCGATCGTAGCGCAGAGAATGTGAGGGAGAATAGCCAGTCTGCGCGCTGGCCTGTGCGCATGCGTGCTGGAGCAAGTGGGGAAAGGCGTGTAAAGATCATATTACAGAGGCTACAGACCACGTATTTGAAAACCGAAACAATGGCTCGCGTTGAGGAATCTCAACTGTCGATTCATCAAATCTGATTGATGAAAACAACCGTTTAGCGGCCGAAAATGGATTTTGAGAAACTGCATTCTCAGTGCCCCGTGCGCCGCCATTACATGGATATACTGGCTCGCGCTGGATTTTAAATTTCTTCTACAGGCCTCCGAACAACACAAAAGTGATCTCGGTGAGTCAAACTTCTTATAATATGTCGTAAATAAGGTCCAGGTTGTCAAAAACGAGCATTTTCCTTTAAGACTAAGTAGTTTGATTGAGTTCCAGTGTGTGTTTACGCTGCACCTCACGGTGGGGGTAGTTCCACGCTTCCACCATTCCTCTGCAGAGTGCTGTCGGGTTTAGATCATTTCCCACCCTCGGCTAGGACAGAGACACTTGATGGGTGGGATAGCGCTGAGCCCAGGAACCCTGCAGCTGCCAAAAAACGTCCACTTTCTCTGAGGTCTCTTTTCTCCCCTTGCCTGGCCAGGTATTGTATTTCCAATTTGAGCCTGTTAAATAGAATGACGTTTTGAAACAGATATAACTCAGGCATTGTTTCGTGCTCGGAGAGAGTGGTGTTTTGCCTCCCGTGTCTGTCATTAGTCATCTTGTCTGACGGGAACGGTCTAATAAAATCTTGTAGACAGAGACAGAGAGGGGGGGGGGGGAGGGGCTGAGAGAGAAAGAGATGCAGACAGTGAGAAAGAAATAGGGAGAGAGGGAGTGAGAAATAGAGATTGATCAATAAAGAGAGATCGAAGGAGAAAGAGAGAGAAGAGAGAAATGGGGGGGTGGAGAGAGAGAGAGAGAGGCAGCCAGCTGGACAACAGCCTCAGCTTCCCTCACATTAGATTTAAGTGAAAGTGAAGTATTTCAGCAGAATGGCCAACCCTCATCATCACCACCTCACATGGCCCCGGAGTCACATACCGGGAGCAGTTTAGAACTGCTGTTCGCCTGTAACATTGGCCATGATAGAAATGGTACGTAATGTAATATGATATATGAAAAGTTATGTTTGATCCTTTCCTATTTTGTCTCCTCGGTTGACCGTTGCCCATGGTGATGGAGAATCCTCTTGGGGGCATCTTTACACTCACTCTGTGGTGGGGGGGGGGGAGGGGGTGGGCTGTCTGCGGTCTCATAGAGATGGTACTGCCCCCTCAGTCTAGGGGTCTGATGAGTTGCTTTTTGCTGGGTTTTTGTACATCACTCCATCAGTAACAGTAATGGTATTTTATATGGACGTTTTTAAAAGTGCATAAACAAACACCGTGGCATTGTGAGCCTCTTGTAACCCATTTGGGCCAAACTGAACCTCCCTTGAGGCATTACAACTGAGGATTTCAAGTGTTATCTCCCTGGGTCAATGACTGGCCTTTAGCTCACCAGACTAAAAACGTTTCACTCCCTGATCTCGATGTCCTCTCCTTGTCCTTCCTCTGTCCTCTTTCTCCCTCCTCTCCCTGTCCTCTCCCTGTCCTCTGTCCAGGCCGAGCCATCAAGCACGTGAAGGAGGCCATATTCACCCCAGAGGGCGGGGCCAGGAGGGGCGTGCCCAGGGTGCTGGTGGTGCTGACGGACGGGCGGTCCCAGGACGATGTCAACGAGGTCTCCAAAGAGATGCAGATGGAGGGTGGGTATCGCTATAGAAACGAGTACGTAGACCGTTTCTCCATAGCAACACTGTTGGAGGAGTGAGTGAACACTAATCATTATGGCGCAGGAATCGCCATATAATTAATCATTGATCACAATCACTATAAAAATGCAAAGGCAGATTAATTATCCCGTTGCAAAAAGTTCTTTGAAATCTTAAAACTGACGCCCTTGGTTGTGCAGGCCACATCATCTTTGCAATCGGCTTTGCGGACGCTGACTACGGGGAGTTGGTTAACATCGCCAGCAAGCCCAGCGACAGACACGTCTTCTTCGTAGACGACCTGGACGCTGTCAAGAGGATTGAGGAGCAGCTAATCACCTTCGTCTGTGAGGCTGCCACCGCAAGTAAGGACTGCAGCCAATCAATCACTCAAATTTTGTTTACTTCGCATGTTCGATAAGAAGAATGCAATTTAAGCATGCAGCCCATGAATAATATTTCATCCTCTTGTTTCGATTGTTGACCAGAAGTAAATGAAAATAGATTCAACATCCTTTTAACAATCGATTGACAGGGACAGTGGTGTAATGTATGACAGTGGTGTCTGAGTGTGGTGTCTCCTTGTGTTACAGCTTGCCCCTCTGTTCTGATGAGCGGAAACACGCTGGCAGGTAAGAGATGTGGGATTTTTAGGATTTTATTAGGATCCCCATTCTAGGGTCCACATACAGTATGACAGATGTGAACTGCATGTACCACAATGCAATGCAGAATGGCTCTGCTTGATGGAGACTGAACATCCATTCATATCCTATCCATACCACAACAGTGATGATGACAATGAGGATGATGATGATGATGGTGATGATGATGATGATGATGATGACGACGACGATGATGATGATGATGATGATGATGATGATGATGTTGACGACGACGACGACGACGATGACGATGATGACGATGTGTTCTCTGCCCCAAGGCTTCAGGATGATGGAGAAGTTTGGCCTGGTGGAGAAGGAGTACAGCAGTGTGCCAGGAGTGTCTCTTGAGCCTGGCTCCTTCAATAGCTTCCCCTGCTATAGGCTGCACAGAGACGCCCTCGTATCACAACCCACCAAGTAGGTCCCCAATATCCCTCCACCCACCAAGCAGATCCCCACTCACCCAGCCAAGTAGGTCCTGTGAGGGGGGGTCTGTACTAACTTTAATGTTGATGTAATCCACATCTACCTAGGGCTGCACGATTAATCGTGAATTAATCGAAATCGCGATTATGACCTCTGCAATTAACTAATCGCAAAAGGCCACAATTAATGTGATTAATAATTTTGCTTTGAATTGAGTGTGCTAGGACTACACGGACGAATCACAGGCGCTTATGCTGTCTGACCAGTCACATGTGTTCCTGCTGAGTGCGCTGTGCGTAGCAATTTCACTGAGAAGACAGATAGCAGTAGGTCAAGCCAAGTGTCACATGAGCACCCGCAGCCGTGAGTAGTGAAAAAATGAGAGAAAACGAGGTCAGTGAGTTAGTAGCAAGAAAGGGATCAGCGTCCGTGATTTGGGAGAATTTTGGTTACGAAAAAGAGTCGCTCAAGCCCAGCAGGTCATATGCAAACTGTGCAGAGCTAAAGCTATTACTTTGAAATATTAATCACAATTATTAATCACAATTACCACTTTGAAGCAAATAATCGCAATTATTATCTTTTGGCATAATCGTGCAGCCCTACATCTACCCATATCCACTGTTTAATAATCATCTCTAGCGTTACTTGGTAACATTGTCATTTTCACGAGTGGCCAGTATTCATTTTCATGTTCATTACACACAACCGTATGTTTGACGGCTAAGGGAGGGATAGAGAGCCAGCAGCCCAGAGTCGTCCCTCTGCTGCGCTGGGAGACACGCTTCAGAGGTAGGCAGGCAGCGCCAGTCAAGCAGCTCTCAGGAGACGAACGCCAGAGCTCTTTGAATCCGCTGCCCCGAGCTGCGCTCAAGGTCCCTCAAGCAATACACGGTCCCTGCCAACGAAAACGGCCACAGAGTTTTCTGAGGCCTGGCTAACCACATGTGAAGCAGTGGTCCCTAGGTATTGTGTGCAGGCTCTGTGGTGACAGATGTACTTGCGCTCCCGCACGGAATAATGTTGAACTAAGGCCCACTTTCACATGTTTAGAGGTGTGAATGTTTTCACAGTGGAGGGCTGCAGCGCCTCTAATGGTTTAATGTGTTCAGGCCCACTTTCGCAGACCTGTGGACTTTGAAGCACGTTACCGCCAAGTGAGCCACGCGTCACCAGGCAGGCTGTTATCTGCTTCGTTAGGATATGAGCTTTAATGACTTTTGTAGAAAGGCGTTGACAAAGATTTAGGGGAAGTCTTCATTTCATTTCAAACCTTTATTTATAATGTCTTGGAATCCTTTCTGAACTGTTTGCCATAGGACTAGAATGGAGGGGGGGGGGGGGGGTACATTCCATTATTTAATATTTAATGACATTCCATTATTTAATATTTAATGACGAAGGGGATTGTAGAGTCTCACCAGTGCCCAATGAGAACAACACTTCTCAAGTATGACTTCCTGTCTTCGTGTGTCAATTACCTAACCTCACTTCCTGTCCCTGTGTATCAGGTACCTGCACCCAGAGGGCCTGCCCTCTGACTACACCATCTCCATGATGCTTCGCCTCCTCCCTGAGACGCCGCAGGAACCCTTTGCATTGTGGGAGATCCTGGGCAAAGATAACAATCCCCTCGTTGGCCTCCTCCTGGACAGTACGTACCGCTTCTCTCCACCCATTCACTTCCTGAAAACACAGGAACAGAGACGCCACACACACAGTCTTTGAAAGCCCCAATTTCCTATTCACACAGTCTAAAGCACACTTGAATTATTATTATACTTTTTTTTTATTAGACCTTTATTTAACCAGGTAAGCTTATTGAGATAAAGAATCTCTTTTTCAAAAGCGACCTGGCCAAGAGGCAGCAAATTACAATACAAAAGGTTACAATACAAATAGCATACATACAATAAATAAAATAAGCTCAAGTTAGTAGTATAACAACTGATTTAAAAGCAGTGACAAACCCCAATGCCTTCAAGTTCCTTATCCTTGAGAATGTCAACAAAGCTGTCAAACGGGATTAGTTCAGGTAATTTTAAGTCAGCTTGCAAGGAATTCCATGCCAATTATGGTGTGTTAAGTTGCGAAACATATGTGTCATATACAGTAGGCTATACGTATATAAAATATACGCATGTTATTTAGTCGTAAAACCCTTCATTCCTTGATGAATAATATTTTGCTGAATTAACATTTCTCTCTCTACTTCAGATGGAGGAAAGACCCTCACCTTCTTCAACCATGACTACAAGGGAGAGTTCCAGACTGTGACCTTCGATGGTCCTGAGATCAAGAAGATCTTCCACGGCAGTTTCCATAAGGTCCGTGTCTTCTTCACTCGCTCCCGTACCACTCCCCTAATCGCGCCTCCGTTCCCCCTGCCGGCTGTCCAGCCTCCACACACCGAGCCCATCATCAGCCCCCGCCACGCCCGCCTCCCAAAGAGAGAAGCCAGCCTTTGAAAAGACAAGCCCCATCACCTCTCTGGGCGCCCACTCCCCCCGCCCCATCCCCCTCCCAGCCCTCTGGAGGACTGTGAAGAGGGCGTGCTAATGTATTCTAATGCGGCAGCCATACAGTGGGTGTGTATGTCTGCTCTGGAGGTGATCTC
>NC_140243.1:14771564-14904064 GCF_949987555.1 Borostomias antarcticus | reverse complement strand
ATTTATTTATTTTTTTGCCACCAAAACTCAATTTAATTGAATGTTTAAAACATGAGTAATTGCATGAAACTCATAGTGGTTTAATCTTCTTCTGTAATTATATCAAACACAATCAGTTTTATTGTGAAACAAAAGCATACAAATTACATTTTCAACAGTGATGCTGCCCTCTGAAATTGGAGTTCAGAGTAGGAATGAAGTATTATTTAAAAAGCTCTTCAATCCCCCACCACCTTGTTACTGTCTGATAAGAGGTTTTTCTGTCACAAGTGCCATGGCTATTCTCAGCACAAGACCATATACATGCTTCATTTGGTCATGGTCACGTTTCTGAAGGAGATCAAGAGCACTTCAATAAGAAGCCCAATGCCCACTGGTGTATAAAGTCATAGTTGGAGAGAACTCTAGACATTGGACTGAAACTATGTATAGATACAGGCCCACCAACTATAAAGGTGGTCCAAACTGAATACCATGTTATCTGATCAGGGAACGTTGACTGCCAAAGTGTTTCTCTGTGACTGACCCGGATATCTGTATGCTGTTGTACTAAATACATGTTGAATTTAATTAACAATTCAGTTCCGGCAAAATACTTTCCTCTCTGGCCATTGATTCCTCAATACCATCAATAATCATCATTTTACCACTGTCTTTTCATGAGGGATCTGATTGAACAGCATTCCTTTCTCATTGAATGTATCCTACGCTCCTCAAGGTATGATCTCGGTATGAAAAACGGGGCACGTGATGATTACTATGGGGTGTTAGGCATGCCCAGATATGCCCCAGTGGAAAGTGCTGTGCACAGCGATTTTAATCAAGACAATTTGTGGAAAATGGAAAGTGTTTAGATTTCTCCTCCCAGACATCCAGTCCAGTCCCAGTGATGATTGTTAAGCTCGGAAGCAATTTACTCTCAATTTTCACTTGATTTTCCACCGGCGATTGCACAGGCTTGTCATGGTACCCTTGTGGTACTGTAGCATTTACTTTATACAGCACTTATGTTTGTGACTCTGTATGTGTGTGTGTGTGTGTGTGTGTGTGTGTGTATGTTGTACAGTTCCAACTCCAGATGTTCGACATCATCTGCAGCACGTCGTGGGCCAGTAGAGACAAGTGCTGTGAGCTGCCAGGCCTGGTAAGAAAGAGCCAAGCACCAACCATGACACCAGCCATACACCAACCATACACTAACCATACACTAACCATACACCAACTATGACACCAACCATACACCAACCATGACACCAGCCATACACCAACCATGACACCAACCATACACCAACTATGACACCAGCCATACACCAACCATGACACCAGCCATACACCAACCATGACACCAACCATACACCAACTATGACACCAACCATACACCAACTATGACACCAGCCATACACCAACCATACACTAACCATCGACCGACTATGACACCAACCATACACCAACATACACCAACCATGACACCAACTATACACCAACCATACACTAACCATACACCAACTATGACACCAACCATACACCAACATACACCAACCATGACACCAGCCATACACCAACCATACACTAACCATACACCAACTATGACACCAACCATACACCAACATACACCAACCATACACCAACTATGACACCAACCACTCACCAACCACTGACCAACCATACACCAACCATGACACCAACTATGACACCAACCACTCACCAACCATACACCAACCATGACACCAACCATACACCAACCACTCACCAACCATACACCAACCATACACCAACCATACACCAACCACTCACCAACCATACACCAACCATACACCAACCATACACCAACTATGACATCAACCACACACCAACCACTCACCAACCACACACCAACCACTCACCAACCATACACCAACCATACACCAACCATGACACCAACCATACACCAACCCTGACACCAATCCAGGGCCAGTCTGTTAATAATTAAGGTCAGTGCAGCTTCATTCCTCTCAAATACCACACAGGTACACCGTGCAAACTCACCCAGAAGTAGTAATAAGAGGGACAGACCACATGCACATACACACACAAACACACACACACACACACACACACACATGCACCCATAAACAAACTCACTCAGAAGTAGTAATCGGAAGGTACAGAACACATACAAACATACACTGTGTGGGTGGATTTATGATAGCCCCGGTGGGTCTCTGAAAGCACTTTTCTAGTTATTGGAGCAGGAGGGGACAGTGTGGTGATGACAGCTGTGTTTGTGCTGAGGCCCCCGGCCCCCAGATAGCCGTCTGTGATGCATGGCCGTGCTGGGAGGGGAGAGAGGCCCGCTTCCTCACTCCTGACAGCGTGATCAAACAGGGGGAGATAGGAACCTGAGGGCCCCAGGCTGCACACGCTCACGCACACACACACACACGCCCACACACACACACACACACACACGGTCATGCATATGGATAGAGACCTACAAAGTGTACTATTACTTACAAACTGAACGAAGCTCATAGCGGTTTGTTTGAATTATTATTATTATTATTATTATTATTATTATTATTATTATTATTATTATTATTATTATTATTATTGTTATTATTGTCCTGTCTGTGTTGTAGCGTGTAGAGAAGGACTGCCCTGCCATGCCCCAGGCCTGCACCTGCTCCCAGGACAGCAAGGGACCCCCAGGACCCTCAGGACCCCCGGTAAAGACCCCCCCCGCCCCCCTCCTATCTCTCAGTCTCTTCTCTCCTTCTCCTTTCCTCCTCCTCTTCCTCCTCCTACTCCTCCTCTCCTTTTAACCCCTCACTCCTTCTGAGACGAGAGACAACAGGGACAGGATCCCTAACCAACAGTGTAGTCGTCCTGGACTCCAATCTTCCAATAGATGATCAATATCTTTCAGTCTAGAATCGATTTCGAATTTGAATTTGATTTTTTTAATTTGAATTTGATTTGGAATTCCACATGGTATCACAGATCAAAATATTCATTTAAAAGTCATAATACCAACAAATAAAATCCCAGAGCACTTAAAGCATTAATTCAAACACTCATTTCCAAAGTGGTCCTCGATGGTAACATAAAAGCACTATGAAGCACCACGAATCAACCCTGATTTTAATCTGTCTGTGTGAACGGGGCCCTGAGTATGCATAGTGACGGGGAGGGTGGGAGTGTAAACAGATTGACATGGTGAATTAATGAATTCCTTTGGAGCGGTACGGTGTGTATGCTCTGGGGGGTGTAGGGATGGCGGGTTGGGGTGGGGGGAGGTTTGGAAAAGTAATTATACGGATGTGGATTTATCAATGCCGATTAGGCTAGCTGGCTCCTGTCCACACATGTATATATATATGGCTTTTTCCTCGTCCGGCCTGTTCTTGGCTTGTGTTTCAGACATCCGTTGAGAAGATTGAGATTTTTATCTCTGTTTCGTGCGCGGCCAGACTTTTTATCGATCTATGGCGAAAAAGCTGCAGTAGCCGCTTTCCTTAACGCATTATACATTGTGTCACACGCTGACTTAGACGCGTTTGTCTGTGTGTGGCCCAGTGTAGGAGGGTGACAGGTGGAGTGGCAGCTCGGGGCCCTCCTGTTCCCCTCAGAGACTCTCTTGACCGTTAGCGATGAGATGTTGAGAGGGCGGGCTGGTGCAGCGTTAACGTCACATCTGTTCTAGTCCCCCAGCCAGTGGCTCTGCCCCGATGGCCGCCCTCGTCCCCAACTCCCCGCAGGGGGCCTATTAAAACAAACACGGGAAGAGGAAGTTGGCCAGATTGGGACTATTACAAGCAGATGTCTTTAGCAGAGCAGAAAGTGGGGGGGAGGGCTGTCCCTGGTGGAAGCCTGGGGCCAGAGGAGGTCAGCCGGGGGTTTAGCGCTCCCCAGGTCTGTCCCCCCCCACCCCCACCTGGGCCTGCTCGGTCACGCGACTGGGCACTTACCGCTCGCGCAGCACCTTATGCCGGGCTCAAACTACAGGATATTTAAAATCCTAACCAATTTCGAAATCGGGTTACATCACGCACATAAGGAGAATCTTAACAGATATTCTTCTTGCGCATCTCAAACAAGCACACACAGCAAGATTTGGAAATAACGGCTCAGCACACACTACAGGATCTTATCGTGCCCGAGGGAGCAACGAACCACTGGTCTCGCCGTCTCACTTGTAAAGTCTGGACGTAATAATCTTAAATATCAAACATGTTTGATATTATCGGGGCCGCCCCGATGGGTCTGCGAGCCGATCGGGAGGTATAAGATTGGATCTGTAAACCCCTCACATTACAAGATAATCTAGGCCGATCGGCCCCGACCAATGTTCCAGACCAATTTTCTCCTCCGATTGTCAGGAGGTGTGAATCGGGGATAAATCGGCCCAAAAATCCTGTAGTCTGAGCCCGGCATTAGCCTGGGTCAGAGGAGTTTGTGAGGATTCGTTCAGTGTCAATCATGTCATACATTGATGACCTATGTGCCTAGCGAGTGATCCTGTGTGCGTGTCTGTGCATGTCTGTGTGTGTGTGTGTGTGTGTTCCAGGGAGGTCCAGGTATCCGAGGAGCTCGAGGCGATCGCGGGGAGCAGGGCAACACGGTAAAGCGCATTATCACCCTCCGGCGCAGGCTAGAACAGTATCACACACACACACACACACACACACACACACACACACACACACACACACACACACACAGGCCCACCCAGACCTTTCCAAAGAATAGCCCCCCGAAACAACTGAAAATACACGGAAATGTATAAATATCACTGTGCGTGCGGTCGAATTCTATTATTCTTGGAGGATGTTTCTTGTTTTTTCACATGCTGAGCAAAGCTCTGCCATCTCATGCTCTGGCCTGCAGCCCTGGCTGTCCCGTCCTGCCTGGGCGCCGGTAGGTGCTGGAACCGTTGGATGGATGGAAGGATCTCATTCCGCTTTTATTTGAACCCTTTCTTTATTATTTCGTAGAAGCCTGCCTTCAGCTCCTTGTTATTCTAGCGCTCTCTGTTCGGCTGCTCTGGAGGCTCTGGGGCTTCTGTCTCTTAAGTTAAGTCAGACCCAGTTTCACGCTGGAAAGTTGGGAACAGATGTTAGGAACCCAGGGCATTATGATCCCACATGGGTTTGACCTTGGACTGGCATAATCAGATTTCACTTATACAGGGATGACTAAATCAATTTCCTGGTGCATAAGCTGCTCGTATTCACTCCGAAAACACTCATATCTGCCCCCGAGCAGAGCCATACAGACAGGCTAGCCCATAGTACCTGTTTGGATCATGTGTGTATTTGTGGTGTGAGGCACCTTAAAGGAGAGTTGTGGATGGCTCGACTGTATAATCTCAAAAGTTTGAATGCACTGGTTGTAAGCATTTCTTGATACATGTGCTTGTGTGTGTGTATTGTGTGCGTGCATGTGTGTGTTTTTCCACAGGGACCCTCTGGGCCTACAGGGGAGGGTGGTCCTCCAGGACCCCAGGGCCCCCCTGGTCCTCAGGGGCCCAGTGGACTAACTATCCAAGGGCCTCCGGTAGGAGACAGTCCCCCCTGCTCCAGACGTTACACCACACCGCAGCTCTTTCAAAGCAAACAGATCAACTACCTACCGATAACACACCTAGAACTGATGTATCCCTCACTCACTGTGTTTGGCACAAGGTAGGGGTCCGTGTTGAGTCTGTTAGTTGGTCTTATGCAGCCTCGTCTCTTTCAGGGGGGTCCAGGAGAGAAGGGGGACCAGGGAGACGCCGGCCCACCTGGACCTCAGGTAAGATCCCTTCATCAAACCTTTTTCTTACTATCTCTCCTACCCACTCTGTATGTGTGTGTGTGTGTGTCTACACCCTCCACACACACCAATATGCACACCCACACACACACTCACACACACACTCACAAACATACACACTCACACACACTCACAAACACCCACACACACACTCACACACACACTCACAAACACACACACAAACACACACACACTGTGTGGACTGCGAGGATGCTCCGAGGGTGACAAAACAACACGGCAGCCCCATCAGCCATCAGCGTTCTGTCACCTCACCGGGTCAGTCCGGCCTGTAGTCTGTCCCGCTGAAGATAATACACTACAGTCATAATTGCCGACGTGTCACGCTCGGGGCCCCGCTCGTTAACCGGGGCCCGCTGTAATTATGCCGCCTGACAGGAGGAGTGGTGAGCGTGGGGGGGAGATAAGGCCTTGATTTGCTCCGACAGGGCGGCAGTCCCCGTGGCGGGGCGTCTGACACCGTTACCCTCCCCCTGCTCGGCCGGCAGCGGCGGCCTAATGGAATCGCTCACATGTGTAAACTCATTACCTGGTGTTGTTAATTGCCTGACCTGCCTGGGTGAGAGCTGGCGGATGTGATCGTGGGCGCCTGGGGGAGCTACCGTACTGCTTGACGGGGGGGGGGGGGGGGGGGGAGGCGGCGCAGAGGGGGAGAGAGGCGGGGCCGGAGGGGTCAGTATTGTTGTTTTAGGAGCAGGCAGCGTTTGGACAGCGGCGTTCAGAGCCGCAGCCTGTCATCCGCTCCGTGATCCTTGCCGCCGCGCCTCCCAGGGGGGGAGGATCCGATCGGCCCGATGTCCTCCGCTCCGCTGGTGGGTTCTGCTTCTTCCACAGCGTCGTCCAAAGGACTCAATGGCGCAACCGGACAGGCATGGCAACACGCGGCTGTCTGATTAGTCTTATGTAGTCGTGTAAACGCTCACTTACAGCCTGTCACGCTTTCCCGAGATGACGCGGTAAACATTCTCCATGGGACAGCGAGAGGAGATCATCTTGTGTGTGACTGCGGGAATATTCTGGAATTTTCCAAACCTCAGGGTGGTAACCAGAATAACGAAAATCACATTCTGTTTCCAGTAAGGAGATAAATAAAGCCTCACATAGACAAGACTCTACTGTTGCGTACTGTACGTCGCCCTGTGAAAATCAAGCCTGGGTCACCTGGACATCATTAGGCCGTGCTTACTGAGCTAGTGGTTAGGCGAGTTCTCAGACCTCATTCAAGGTTACTCATTCCATGTCTGCTCACCGAACCACGTCTGCTGCCGTCTCTGCCAGGCACTTTGTGGCATTAATAAAAATGACTGTCTCTGCCCTTTGCCATGCCGCGGGGGCACCGGCGTCAGCCATTAAACCTCTGGAACTTGTCCAGAAAGCTGCTGCTCGCCTGGTGTTCAACCACCCCAAGTTCTCCCACACAACTTCCCTTCTCCGTTCCCTACACTGGCTCCCTGTAGCGGCTCGCATCCAGTTTAAAACTCTGGCGCTAACCTACAGGGCAATGAAAGGAACAGCCCCCTCCTACCTCCAGGCCATGGTCAAACCCTACATCCCCTCCCGACCACTACGCTCTGCTACCTCAGGGCGACTGGTTGCCCCGTCACTCCGAGGCTCCTGCGGTCGATCGACACGGTCACGGCTCTTCTCTGTCCTGGCCCCGCAGTGGTGGAATGAGCTGCCCACTGATGTCAGGACAGCAGAGTCGCCGCCCATCTTTCGTCGCAGGCTCAAAACTCATCTCTTCAAGAAGTACTACAACAATCCTCCCACCTAAGCACTTATTATATTATATTGCACTGTACTTTAGATTGTGATTCTTGCACTTTGCTTCAGCACTAGATTATGCTCTTAGTCACTTGTTTGTTTTAGAAAGAAGATGCACTTGTGAGTTCTGGCAAGTAGTAGTACATTGGCTCTTCCTACGTTAAATGCAATTATTGTTAGTCGCTTTGGATAAAAGCGTCTGCTAAATGACTGTAATGTAATGTAATGTAATGTAATGCCTTTACACGAGGTACAGAAGTAATGTGTTTTGTCAGAAGCAGAGAAAACAGATGAAGGATATTGTGCCTTCAAGGGCTTTCTGTAATCTGCAGCCGCAGAGAATATCATTTACAGAGAACATCCATTACAGCACTCCTCCTCCTCTCTCCGTTTGTACAGTATCTCTCTCTCTCTCCTCCCCTCTCCCTCTCTGTTCCTCTCTCTCTCTCTCTCTCCTCCCCTCTCCCTCTCTGGTCCTCTCTCTCTCTCCTCCCCTCTCCCTCTCTGTTCCTCTCTCTCTCTCTCTCTCTCTCTCTCTCTCTCTCTCCTCCCCTCTCCCTCTCTGTTCCTCTCTCTCTCTCTCTCTCTCTCTCTCTCCTCCCCTCTCCCTCTCTGGTCCTCTCTCTCTCTCTCTCCTCCCCTCTCCCTCTCTGTTCCTCTCTCTCTCTCTCTCCTCCCCTCTCCCTCTCTGGTCCTCTCTCTCTTTCCTCTCTCTCTCTCTCTCTCTCTGTTCCTCTATCTCTCTCTCTGGTCCCCCCTTCTTTCCTCTCTCTCTCTCTCTCTCTCTCTCTCTCTCGATCTCTTCTCTGGTCCTCTATCTCTCTATCTCCTACCCTCTCTCTCTGTTCCTCTATCTCTCTCTCTCCTCCCCTCTCCCTCTCTGGTCCTCTCTCTCTCTCTGTTCCTCTATCTCCCTCTCTCTGGTCCTCTCTCTCTCTCTCTCTCTCTCTCTCTCTCCCTCTCTTCTCTGGTCGTCTATCTCTCTCTATCTCCTACCCTCTCCCTCTCTCTCTCCAGCACCACAATCTGCAGTAAATACAATATAACCCTGTTCATAAACATTACACCCTCTCGGTTTCAACCTGACATTGAAAAATGCATGTGCAGCCACTCCAATGAATAGCAAAGTGAACATGTGTGAGTGCGTGTGTATACAGTATATGTCTCTGCCTATGTATGTTTGTGTTTGTGTGTGTGTGTGTTTGTGTGAGTGTGTGGGTGTGTGTGTGTGCGTGTGTGCGTGTGTGTGTGTGTGCGTGTGGAGGAAGGTTTAATTTAAACTTTGTTACTTCCCTGATCTCTCCCAGATGCATTGAGCGTCTCTCCTTAGCTCCGTCCTCCGGGGCTCAGGGCAGATTTATCAGGGTTGACTGTGGCAGTTCGGCTGAGGCCAGAGAGAGCACCCAGGGCTAATGTGATGATACAGAAACACTCAATCTGGAGAGGCCCATTCCTCTCCTGCCTGCTAAGCCATTTCTCAGGGCCCAAAGGGTGTGTGTGTGTGTGTGTGTGTGTGTGTGTGTGTGTGGTCATGTGCGTGTTTGTTTCTTTGTGTATATGTGTATGTGCATGTTTGTTTCTCTGTGTATGTGTGTGTATGTGTGTGTGTGTGCTCATGTGCGTGTTTCTTTCTTTGTGTATGTGTGTTTGTGCATGTTTCTTTTTGTATGTGTGTGTGTGTGTGTGTGTGTATGTGTGTGTGTGCATAGCTGACAGAGCAGATATCATTGCTGGTATCTAGGGTGAGGGTGCTGCCAGAGCCCTGTATTATACACCACCTGGGCATTAATCACATCTGGCTCATCACATCCTATACACGGCCTCGTGCCTTTTATAACCCTGCCTTATGAGCCTCTCTAGTAATGTTGTAGCAAAAGACTAAATCATCCCGAACAGCACAACTAAGGCGATGATTATGTTTGGAATGGGTCCGGGGTGCATTGGAGTCGTAAGGCTGTTCCAGATTCAGCTGTGAACAGACAACAACAAAAAAGTCCCTGGTGTTGTGAATCAACTCACTCAGATTAGACTCTCCTCTGTCGGCGCCGTCGCCTAGCTCGCCACCTGCTGTCGTGACCACATCAGCGTCTTAAGTCCACGTCGGTGGTTTTACTGACAGTCTGGCTCTGGGTCTCCTCCTCATTTTTCCTCCATTAAAGATGATTGATGTCTGCTAGTCTAATGTCCAGCTTTGCCATCTTCCTCAACGTCCTGTATAATGACGTTCTCTCTCCTCCAGGGGGTTCCCGGGTCACCGGGGTCAGCGGGGAGAGGCGGCCCCACCGGACAGAGGGTAAGAATGGATGCGTGGTGTCTGGCTCTAAGACATACTGAGATAACGACTGCATTGTGTTCCCTCAAAAAACATTACAGTTATTAAAACGTCTCTACAAGATGCTCTGAGCTCTGAGAGTTCTATAACTCTATTTTATGTGTCATTAAAACGGATAGAGTGTTGCCATACAGGCTTGCCTGTCGTTAGGTTTCCATTCCCCTGAAGTCATTATATGTGATTCCCCTGTTTGTGTAGCGATGCCAGGTGGCGTTAAATCAGATACAATGTGAATGTTTACCTATAAAGTATGTTTGTTTTTGCTTGATATACAGTAAGCTTTGCATATTATAACATAGGTGCAAATAAGGACATGCTAAGGTTAATACCTTCAATATGTTTGTTTCAGACATACTTTATTACAGATTATCTTGGTTCAGGTGATTATATCAATGCATAGGAAACAAGTATTTATGGATCAACCAAGATACTAAGATACACCAAGATAATTGGCCCTAATGATGTTGCCATATGCTTTCCATATCTTAGATATCAATCACAAACCATTTTAGTATCACAGAAGTATTTGGACAGATATGGAAAAATATAATGTGTAGAGTGATATGGAATCTCCATTCTGTCATTCCACATGGCTGAATCATCAACCGCCAGAGGCTTCCAATGACCCAGCAGGCCGGACTGTTTAGATGAAACCTTTATCTGAACTGACTCTTTCTCATGATGGAGTATTCTGGATATACGCTGATAATGATTATTATGAGAGGAATGGCAGTCTTGAATCATCCCATTTCACAACAATAATGCGTATATTAGTGCTAGAATAATTCCATTCACAAAGCTGTTAATACTGGCTAGCAGCCAGTGGTGCTGTTACAGTACAGTAGACCGTGCTGCTCACATTTAAGTCATCAAGCTCTAAACAGACTGGGCAGTTGCAGTGCTCAACGACGCCAAGTCAGATCAGAGACGAAAAACAACCGTCTCCTCATGGAGTTCGGTTTTCTTTGTAGAAAAAAAAGCATGGATTGGTCTGGCCATTTCAATATGAAGCCATTTGTGCTGCAAGTACATTTTACTCAGGCCAATCAGCATCCTATTCGCCTTATTCACCTGGCAGCCATATTGGTCAGTCTGGGGTGCGGATGTGGAAGTGCCCGTTGACTTCAATGTTAAAAGTTTGCTGTGAAAACACCACTTCCAAGAACTGAGGAATAGTCAAAATAACAGGCTGTATACACTATCGGGGTAACAAACTCATCATTACCAGACTCTGATTGTTTTTCACTGCCGTTGTTTTCGTGTTTGGAAATACATGGAGGTGAATGATCCATAGTTAGCCGTTAGCTGCATTCACTTCCATGTATTTCCAAACGCGAAAACAACGGCAGTGAAAAACAATCGGAGTCTGGTAATGATGAGTTTGTTACCCCGATAGTGTATACAGCCTGTTATTTTGACTATTTTGGTTCTTGAAGTGGTGTTTTTACAGCGAACCTTTAACATTGAAGGCAACGGGCACTTCCGCATCCGCACCCCTAATTACGTCAGACTGATCAATATGGCAGCTGAGGTGAATAATGGCAGCTACAGGCGTAGCGTAGGTGGTTGAGGGCAGCTGATTGAAGTTAGCCCATGATAGACAGCGAATGAAAGATGGTTCATCCAATCACCTGCCAACCAAATGTTTTTGAAAGTGCTTCACAGAGCTTCCCAGATGGTTCTGTGTAACAGACAATCTGGCACATGAGGCTACTAGTGCTACTCTCCATGACTCTCCAAGGTGAGATTATTATTGCCATCTTTCCCTACTTGGCCCGTGCTTTTCACCGCCTTAATTATCAAATAAACATGCTAGATCCATGGGTATCTTACCCTAGTATCTTTAAAAGCAGCTGTTCTCTGACAGGCCTTTACACATCTGAAAATCTCAGGTGAATGGGTGTGTTAGGAATGAAGAAAACATCCTCTTTCAGACTTCAGAGCAGAAAGATAAACGATAAAGAGAAGGTTGAGAAAGTGGCATAGTGTACAGTATGTAGTCCAGTGGTGCCATTCACATTATTTCACAGGTGCAGGATAAAAAAAGGTCAAATAGTAGAAGAAGGATATCAGCACACTGTTTCTGTGCTCCCAAGATGCTTTAATATAGTACGTGTCGACCTACACTGCACATCGACCTTGATGTACCTCATGTACCGGTTGATGTTCAGTACTTGACCAAGACTGCGTAGGTGGAAACGTACTATATTAAAGCACCTTGGGAGCATTGTGCTTTAAGTGTGCGGATATCCGTCTTCTACTAAAGTAGCGTAGTGCGCAGACAAGAGCTGTGTTCGGAATCGCTCCCTCGTTCCCTCACTCCCTATTCCCTATATAGGGTTCACCATGTAGTGAACTACCTAGGGAACGGAGAAAATGTAGGGTACATGCACTGTTCCCTGGAAATCAAGGTGAATTGTGGGTAATAAATAGTGGACTATATAGGGAACGAAAATTCAGTGGAGAATTCGAACACTACAAACAAAATGGCTGACGCCCTATATAGTGCACTATAGTGAATAGGGAGCGATTCCGAACACAGCTAAGGTCTGTGTGGTGTTTTGTTTTTTGTGCGATGCAAGCCACCAGAGCGACGCTGATAGAAGCCAAGTTCCGGGCATTCGGCGCGAGGCCTTGCGCCCCCAGGGGTCCGCCGTCTGGCCCGGCTTCTGGTGCGCTTGTGACGTAACAGACGCCTGGGGAACCCCCTGGCGCTGCGTTGTCCCCCTCCGGCTCGGGCTGGAACGTCGCAGCGCTAAACTGCGGGAAAGAAGAGAACTACTGGATGTGGATGTGTGTACGTTAGGCGGCCTGGCAGAGGCCGTCCCCCTCATTAGCTTGTTCTGAAGTAGAGGACAACGCTCCTCGGATTACAGGGCAGCTCCAGGCCATTTGAATGGTTTCAATCAAGCGCTGGTTGAACATTCTGATGCTAACCTACACCTCGAACGCGGTTTGAAGGGGAACAGAGGCTGCGCTGCACCACCCCTGGCACTCTGAGGCCGAACAGAGAGGGACATGCCACAAGTTAAGAAACCTGTCATGTCTGCTCACAGCAAACGAAATCATGTCCACCGCTCTGTAAATGATGTTTAGTGCAGACTGGTTGAAGCCAGTAGAAGTGGAATCTAACACTTGGCATCATACTGAATGTGTTAACTATGTGCCAAGCTAGTTTGCTTACATTTTGTACAGCCCACCAATCACACTACACAATCTACAATATGATGGCGTGTGCAACCTTACAAACTGACAGCTATGTCATGCCCAGTCTGGAACTCTCACAGACTCTTCTATTCTGTCCACTCTCGTTCTCTCGTTCTCTTTCCATTTGAGTCTATTCGGTCCCCCCTTCCTTGTTCCTCGTGTCTGCACAGCACTGCAGAATGTACCGGTGGTTTCGCTAAATGATTACTGTGTTCGTTATAGCGGTTGAAAGCTCCGGACCCCACGAGGTCACATATCCCATAATGAGCCATGTTCCTCCTTGCTGTGTTCTCAGGGTCTGCCTGGTAAGGACGGGCCACAGGGACGGCAGGGTCCTCCTGGACCGTTAGTAAGTACTACTCTCCCTCCATTCCCTCCACACAGCGGCTGAGTGTAGCACTGTGCTGCCTTTACGTTGTTGTTTATTGTACTGTTCATGTCTTCCTGTTCTGTTTCCCGTTACGCACTGTTGGCGTTGTGAGTGGGCTCCAGAAGGAGTAGCTTGGGCAACAGCTACTGTGGCTCTAAATAAATGGAATAAGCTCATAAACTGCAGATTTCTACTCGGCACTCATGAACTTACTCACCCTTTCCCCTCTCTCTTTTTAATCTCTTTTTTACAAGCTACAGATTTTTTCCCCCACACAGACTTTTTTTTTTGAAAACGCAGATCGTTCGGTTGAATCATGTGTACTGCAACATTTGATGTAGTGATGTAATGTGTGAGTTGAATACAGATGGTCACTGTCCCCTCTTGCCTCTGTTCCAGGGATCCCCAGGGGCCCCGGGAGCACCAGGGTCCAGTGGATCTGCAGGGCCTCTAGGAGACCGGGGGACACCTGTAAGTACCACAACGACCGACATCACCAGACCTGGGTCAGTTTCCTCACCAGACTGGATCAAATCTATCCCACAATAGCGTCGCCTGGGCAATGTGGTGTCTTGCTCAAAGGGCACACCGGCAGTGATTTGGCTTTTTGTTAGCGATTGGCTCTCCCACAGACAGTTGGACTGGCCTTCTCCTGAGGTGTCCTGTCTGACTCTGTTTGTGTGTGTGTGTGTGTGTGTGTGTGTGTGTGTGTGTGTGTGTGTGTGTGTGTGTGTGTGTGTGTGTGTGTGTGTGTGTGTGACCTCTTAGTGAACTAGTGAGGGACACCAGGGAAAGGAAATGTGTACAGTAGTTAGGGAGTGAGGCCACACTGATCTCATGCCTGGGCCAGCTGGCGAACACACACACACACACACACACACACACACACACACACACACACACACACACACACACACACACACACACACTCTCAGTCAAGGCCACCAATGCATGAGTCCATGTTTCCCTGAAGGCAAAACGGTCTCTCTCTGCAAGGCCCGTGTTGAGGTCCAATTATTTTGATGATACCATTTCTAAATGCCCTAGACTTTAATCAGGATAATCCTTCCTGCTTTCTGATAGCGTTATCTCAGATATGCATCTATTATCTTTGTGTTTGGCCGTATCGAAGGAGTTGGACACCGTTGCCTAAACACTTGTGTTCTCTCCCAGCTGTCGAGTCGAGAGAGCATTTACTTTTAAAATTGTACCGCAGGAAAAAAAAAGACGAAAAAAAACACCACGGACACTTCTCAGCCTATCCCGGCCGAGCGCTCCTTCTTCTAACTTGTCATGTTCCCGTTTCAGGGCCCGGCTGGCACCAAGGGAGATAAGGGAGAACGGGTAAGTCTGATAGCGCAACTCAGCGTTTAGATCCTACGCCCTCGCTGTAGCAGCACTCAGCCGGTTCCTCCCTGGTAGTTAATCAGGCGTGGGGCTGGCGGAGAAAGCTGCTCACGGTACAGTAAAAACTCTCCTAAGTAGATAAAACAGCAGTCTTTCCACCCCCCCACACACACTGTGTTTTATTAGCTGTTTACGAAGCCTGTTGCTAAAGATGTTAAATCTGCCCTCGGGTGCTTTTACAGGGAGGAGGTGAGATCCCTCTGACCAAAGCTGACCTTAACCTTACAGATTCTTACAGGCTCTTTGGTCACGCACTGCTACAGTACACAGAATGCTCACAGCGGGCCTGTGTTTAGGGTTGAGAAGGGCCGTTAAACACACCCACAGAGGCATGTCTAGTGTGTGTGTATATCAGCGTAATTCCCATGCTGTTTGTTTTGAAGGGTGACTTGCAATCCCAAGCTGCCGTCCGTTCCATCGCCCGGCAAGTGTGTGAGCAGCTGATTCAGAGTGAGTTCTACACTGTGTGTGTGGTGCATGCGTGTGTGTGTGCTGTGTGAGTGTGTATTGCATGTGTGTATGTGTACAGTATATGCGTGTGTCTGCGTGTGTCTGTGAAAGAGAGTGAGATAGAGAGAGCGCAAGGCGCACGGCGCTCTTACACCTCAGCATCACGGCGACTCTGCCCAGGGTAATCGGGGCAGCACTGAGCCGAGCGCACAGACACACGGTAGAGCCGACCCAACGGGCCTCTCGTCTGTGTCCGCCAGGCCACCTGTCGCGGTACAACTCCATCCTCAACCAGATCCCCAGCCAGGCGGTGTCGGTGCGGACGGTGGCGGGTCCGCCGGGCGAGGCGGGTCGGAGGGGCTTACCCGGGCCTCAGGGAGAACACGGCCCCCCAGGCAGACCAGGCTTCCCCGGAACCAACGGACAGAACGGGAGGCCAGGCGAGAGAGGTAGGCTTTACAGAGTGTGTGTGTGTGTGTGTGTGTACATGCATGTGCGTGCGTGTGTGTGTGTGTGTATGTGTGTGTGTGTGTGTGTGTGTGTACATGCATGTGCATGCGTGTGTGTGTGTGTGTTCCCCCTATTGTTTCACTCTGCCAAGAGCAACGAAGAGGCTGAAAACCTCAGCATCAGTATGTTCATCACCCTGGGTATCTGTAGCAGTGTGGACCTCATGGTCCCAATTACAGCCTGATAATAGAGACACATAGAGGAGGGCAGACATGCTGGGCTTGGCTGCCCACCAGTCAGCCACTGTAGGGAGAGAACAGTGGGCTGGTTCTCTCATCCACCCTTAAACACATAAACAACGTGTCGGATCGGTGTCACTCCAAAACCACAACCACAGCCAGTCTGACTCAGCTGGGCAGCGTTGGTTAAGGTGTGTGTGTGTGTGTGTGTGTGTGTGTGTGTGTGTGTGTGTGTGTGTGTGTGTATGTGAGTGTGTGTGTGTGTGTGTGTGTGTGTGTGTGTGTGTGTGTGTGTGTGTGTGTGTGTGCAGTGCATGTTGGTGAGGGTGGTCGACGAGGAAATGAAGCCTTTCAAGACTTCTCCTTGGCTCCTTTTTGATAATTATTTGGTGAAAGGCATGTCCTCTGCAGTTTAGAAAGGCCAGACTTCAGCCTGATGATTGATGGTTAGGCCTGTGATCAGAACACTTACTCAAGCATTTACTTCTCGTCGGCTAAATTACTTTAACTTATTCTAATTATTTCCTTTTCAAGTCAAGCACACAAGGAGACATTTCCGCTGCAGATATTCTGTCATTTACTTTCACCATCAGAAACTCTTTATAATCTTCATAATGTCATTGTTGGACTATTTGATTCAAGTCAATTACAGCAATTAAGTGTGATTATACATTTAAAACACCAACAGCAACAGGTGTAAAACTGTCCAAAATGATGGAAACAAGACAACAAAATACATCAATTCAACAAGGATTCAAGGATCTTAATTTGTCATATGTACAAGATATGGGTACCATATCACGGTATGTACAATGAAATGCTGTGTTCAGGTCTCTCAGGAGAGAAAGGAGAGAGGGGGAGTCAAGGAGTGGGAACGCAGGGCCCCCGAGGGCCCCCTGGACCTCCAGGTAAGAATCAACATGCACCCACAACCCAGGACAGACAGCCATCCAGACACACGGACTGATACACACACACACACGCACACACACACGCACACACACACACACACACACACACACACACACACACACACACACACACACACACTAAAGTATGCTGAGGAGTGGTATTGGTATTGGTATTCTTGAACCTCCAGAATGGAATGTCAAATAGTCATTCTGAGTTAGATATAAAAAAAAAAAAATCACTATTGATTTTACCTCATGCTGAAGATTGGAAGGACATATTCAAGACATTGCCTTTTCATTGTTGTTGGATCAATACTTAGAGCACACAAACTGGCAGGAACTTCTTTATGACTAAGCAACTTTTCTGAAACATCGGCAGAGGGCTGTGGCTTCTGGAAGAGGATTGATGTCTCGGTGGAACAGATTAACTTTAGCAACTTGAGATCCAAACACGTAAAACCATCCAAAACCTTAAAGTTTCATTCCACTTTTTGCTGACCACTAAAACGAACACCCGTTGATGCAGTGTCAGAACATATTCAACTAGTTCTCAGCTGTGAGGGCTAGGTCTCAGGACTGGGACTAGGGTCTGCAGAACACATTTCTGGATTAGAAACTACATAGAAACTGTAGAAGAAACTACATTGAACCTGTAGTAGAAACTATATATAGAAACTGTAGTAGAAACTACATAGAAACTGTACTTTTAACTATACTGGTTAAACATTTATTTTACAGTTTGTCAATGACAGTAGTTATAGACAGTAGGAACAGTACGTATTTGGGAATAGCTCCTTGAGAATAACACAGCCCCCAAACAGGCTAGAAATAATCAACACGATAAATCACACCCTCTTTGCGTACATGGTAGATATGAATATGGTAGATACGGTAGATATGTTTTACTCAACTGTTTGATGTTTTTACTCAACTGTACTGTATTATACCATGTTATTAGCCACTGTAAAATAAAGCGTTACCAGAAACTGTAATATAATATAAAATTGTAGTTGTTCAACCACAGGAATACAGATTGAATGAAGGGAACATTGATCTATCAATAGTTTGAATGGAGTCATTTGAATGAAGTACACATATCAGTCATACAGATGGTGGGGGTCATTTTCTGATCATGTGTCTACCCTGCCCAGGACTTCCTGGTGAGGGCAGGACAGGCAGTCAGGGACCCCCTGGCAGACCTGGCAACCAGGGCACCCCAGGCCGACCAGGCACCCCCGGCTCCACGGGCCCTGCTGGCCCCTCTGGGTACTGCGACCAGAACGCCTGTCTGGGCTACAACGTAGGAGGTAAGAGACCATCACCTCCTCACTGAGACATCTAGAACCATCACCTCCTCACTGAGACATCTAGAACCATCACCTCCTCACTCAGACATCTAGAACCATCACCTCCTCACTCAGACATCTAGAACCATCACCTCCTCACTGAGACATCTAGAACCATCACCTCCTCACTGAGACATCTAGAACCATCACCTCCTCACTGAGTCATCTAGAACCATCACCTCCTCACTCAGACATCTAGAACCATCACCTCCTCACTAAGACATCTAGAACCATCACCTCCTCACTGAGACATCTAGAACCATCACCTCCTCACTCAGACATCTAGAACCATCACCTCCTCACTGAGACATCTAGAACCATCACCTCCTCACTGAGACATCTAGAACCATCACCTCCTCACTGAGACATCTAGAACCATCACCTCCTCACTGAGACATCTAGAACCATCACCTCCTCACTGAGACATCTAGAACCATCACCTCCTCACTGAGACATCTAGAACCATCACCTCCTCACTGAGACATCTAGAACCATCACCTCCTCACTGAGACATCTAGAACCATCACCTCCTCACTGAGACATCTAGAACCATCACCTCCTCACTCAGACATCTATAACCATCACCTCCTCACTGAGACATCTAGAACCATCACCTCCTCACTGAGACATCTAGAACCATCACCTCCTCACTGAGACATCTAGAACCATCACCTCCTCACTGAGACATCTAGAACCATCACCTCCTCACTGAGACATCTAGAACCATCACCTCCTCACTGAGACATCTAGAACCATCACCTCCTCACTGAGACATCTAGAACCATCACCTCCTCACTGAGACATCTAGAACCATCACCTCCTCACTGAGACATCTAGAACCATCACCTCCTCACTGAGACATCTAGAACCATCACCTCCTCACTGAGACATCTAGAACCATCACCTCCTCACTGAGACATCTAGAACCATCACCTCCTCACTGAGACATCTAGAACCATCACCTCCTCACTGAGACATCTAGAACCATCACCTCCTCACTGAGAAATCTAGAACCATCACCTCCTCACTCAGACATCTAGAACCATCACCTCCTCACTCAGACATCTAGAACCATCACCTCCTCACTCAGACATCTAGAACCATCACCTCCTCACTGAGACATCTAGAACCATCACCTCCTCACTGAGACATCTAGAACCATCACCTCCTCACTGAGACATCTAGAACCATCACCTCCTCACTGAGACATCTAGAACCATCACCTCCTCACTGAGACATCTAGAACCATCACCTCCTCACTGAGACATCTAGAACCATCACCTCCTCACTGAGACATCTAGAACCATCACCTCCTCACTGAGACATCTAGAACCATCACCTCCTCACTCAGACATCTAGAACCATCACCTCCTCACTGAGACATCTAGAACCATCACCTCCTCACTGAGACATCTAGAACCATCACCTCCTCACTGAGACATCTAGAACCATCACCTCCTCACTGAGACATCTAGAACCATCACCTCCTCACTGAGACATCTAGAACCATCACCTCCTCACTCAGACATCTAGAACCATCACCTCCTCACTGAGACATCTAGAACCATCACCTCCTCACTGAGACATCTAGAACCATCACCTCCTCACTGAGACATCTAGAACCATCACCTCCTCACTGAGACATCTAGAACCATCACCTCCTCACTGAGACATCTAGAACCATCACCTCCTCACTGAGACATCTAGAACCATCACCTCCTCACTGAGACATCTAGAACCATCACCTCCTCACTGAGACATCTAGAACCATCACCTCCTCACTGAGACATCTAGAACCATCACCTCCTCACTGAGACATCTAGAACTATCACCTTATTGAGACATCATCACCTCTTCACTGAGCCATACCTGTATATAGTATAGAATCATAAGATTCATTGGACACACAGTATAGATATACTGTAGACCATATGGACACAATATAGTTATAGACTGGTATAGACACATTATATATAAACTGGTAAAGACACAGTATAGATATAGACTCATGTAGACACAGTATACAGTAGATATGTACTGTACCAGACAGATACTGGTATGGACCCTGTATGGACTGGTATAGACACAATATAGATATAGTCTGGTATAGCGACAGCATAGCTATATACCTGTATAGACACAGTTTAGATTGACATGTATATAGACGCAATATACAGTAGATATAGACTCATACACAGTATAAATACACTGGTATAGACTGGTATAGACACAGTATAGATATATACTCACATAGAAACATGTACACATACGGAGAAGAGCAGAGCCATATACTATTTAAAGTTACTGTCCCACGGCAATATCACAGGGAGGAGGCGGCTCATGGATAATATCTCCTTCAATTAGTCAAAACAGAAAAGTTACATTTAATGGTCATTTGTTGCTTTTTAAGAGACGTTTGGTGCCAATAACAAAGCCTAGTTACAGTAGTACTATTTTTACAAGAAACCAGACACGCACCTATTTTTTACATTTCATATTGTTTTTCGGATATAAACAATAAAGTTCCTGGCCCAGACCTGACCTTTGGTCTAATAAAACAATGTTTCCAAGAGGCCGTCTAGACTTAGATTCTAATTGTCCATATACTGTACAGTATACTGTATGTCTGTAGACCATTCTAGAGCCCATCTGAGTGTGATCATGAAACATGTGTTCCTGGTAGAAGTTTATGGACTGCTCTTCACCCTTTAATAGGACTGACCATGTCTCCAGCGAGAGTATAAAATGTCTGACAGACTTTGACAAATCGTCACGTTTACAAAAAAAGACCACAGGTCTAGACATTATCTCAAACCGTTCTCGATCACAGCTAGATTTTGATATATTTATCTTATCTTGTGCAAGTTAAAAAATATTTTATATTTTAAAAACCCGACAACCACATTATTATATGTTTGACAATGATGTGTAGCCTTACTTAACTGTATTTTTCTGGAAGTGTTCTAACAACAATGGAACAGTTGGAACAATGTGTCCCATATGTGTACATTTATGACATCACATGCATGACCCACAAGCCTCTTTTCAGTGTTGCACATCTTTATTGACATTTTCTTATAGTAAGAATGATAATAAAGATTCAGCACTATTCAATTACATATTTTCCTCTATTAACATGTTAGATGACTTTAACATGTAACTTCTTCCAGGTTTGTTATTTGGATTGTTGTATGTTGGTGTGAAACATGCCAAGAGTGCTTGAATATTCTTATACTCTGGAGGGCAAATGGAGATTCAGCCAAATACTTCTACCTCCAGAACTTTGGCTCACCACTGTGATGGCACAGTTGTACCACAGAACGTTCTGGTCTTCATAGGGTAGCATGTTGGTATCGATCAGTCGTCATGCTGGCATAAGGTAAATGTGTCTTTCTCTGTTTCTCTTTATCAATCCTCCTCTTCCTCCTCCACATCCTCTTCCTCCTCGGTCCTGACTGTAGGACAGCAGGATTATGAGAATGACTACTGAGGAACATTCTCCAACTCCAGCTACTCCTCATCTCCTCCCCCCTCCCCCATTAACAGACTCAGTCACTGGGGAGACGGACAGTTTCACCCCCGCCCAACTCCTCTACACCACATATCACCACAGATGAGGGCCATGCTAACAGTTAGCAGCTCGGTGTTTGTGTTAATCAAATCCGCTGTGTAGGTTCGTCTAATGCACCCTCCTGCATTGCCACACTACAACTAACCATGCCCTGTAAAACCATGATAAGGCAGCAAACACCTTTGATGGTTTCCTGTGTGGTTTGCATCATTCAAGACCCTTCCTCTGTGTCTGTCTTCTGGGGACTGAGCCCTCACGCTGTTTGGCTCATCCTTACACACATACCCGCACACACACACACACACACACACACACACACACACACACACACACACACACACACACACAGCCTGCTACCGTGCCTCCGGATCTATACTCTCTGCTGCCTACCATGCTAACTAACCCATTCTAACCAGCTAGCTGACCCACGCCAGCCAGCTCAGTGGTGGTGGTTTAGGAGGTGTCTGTAGTTATGATGACCCCATGACCCCCACGCTGATCCCCATGTTCCCTTAGTCCAACAATTGCCGCACAGCTCCTACCAAGCCTATAACCCTGCCGGCGCTTACAATGAGGAAGAGGATGACGATGAGGAGGAAGAGGAGCAGGATCCGTACAGAGGGTACAGAGGCTACCCCCCTGAGTACCACCAGCCCAACTACCCCAGCCCCTCCTACCCCGCTTACCCTAGCCCCTCCCACTCTGAGGACATAGAGCTGAGGTCGCCAGGGATGAGACGGTTCTCCCGCGACGTGATTGGACAGAGAAACGTTCCAGCCACAACCGAAGGGGAGGAGCCAGTGAACTGAGGCACCCCCCCCCGGACAGACTCGCCTCTAGTATCTGAGCAGGAGCATGAACCAAAAAAGAACCCCGTCTGGAACGCATGGTTTAGTCCAGCTGGAGAGATACAGTAAATGCCCCTCTCTGTGTGTACTAGTGGTTCAGTCCGCCTGGTGAGATGATGCACGTAATCCAGTGTTTCTATGGACTCCTGTACTATAGGACTGCTTAGAGGGGAATCCGAAAGTGCCTGATTTATGCTAATGGTGTTGGGTGCGTGATGGGAGGAGAGGAAAGTATGCCCATGTGTACATTAGACCGTTTGTGACGTTGCATGTATCCTCCGAGCCAGCTCCTTGAAAGTGTAACTGGACTGTGTATTGTTTGACTGTGTTACTAGCTTACTGTTTGATTGTGTTACTAGCTAGTGAATAGCATTTTGTAATTTGAGTCATGAATCGGTAACGTTTGTACAGGCTGCTTGATTTTTATAACAATCCGTACATTTCAGTTTCAGTGCTTTTCTGTAGACTGCTCTTGACGCTTATTCTGTTGACATCGCTTGTCCAGCTAATTTGAACTGTTTGTAAAGTGGTCACTCTCGTCTACTTGTTTGAGTGCAATGACCTCCAATGAAGCCTTCTCACCGTGTAGTGTACAGTATGCTGAAGTAGAAGACTTTCATCACACGACAGAAAACAAAGCGTCAGAGCCATGTTTATCATCACCTGAAATGCATTGTCATATTGTAGTCCGTTCGGTTCATTCACGGAGAACAAATCTTACACCAATTCCAAACCGAGGAATGCAGAGGTTTCTAAAACTTGAGATGAACTGGACAAATCTGTGAAGTCACCTTTCCTCTCTTGCCTTTCCATTTGTTGATGTTCTTGTTGTTGTTGATTTTGCAACGTTAGGCCTGGTCACTGTGGAGCTGTTGAATCGTTAGGCCCGTGGTCTAACACCTGCTAGGACTGAAGCAGCGTGCAGTACAGTTGATCATGTACTCACACCACCAAACTTTGGAAAGTAGGGACTTATTTATTGTTACTTTCATCATTTGTTTTTATATAACCAATAAAACTGTAATATAACAGTGAACCGTGGTGCCTTATTCCCATGACCTACCATATGCACTATTCATAGAAGTGCAACCATAGAATAGAAACCAATTTGTGTCCAGCTCATCTTCCCTGGGAGAGCTGGCTCTCTGAGCACTTCAGCCCAGGTATGTTTCCGCAAGACATCAAAAGGCTATGCTGGCATTAGAAAAGGGTCCACTGAGGCATCTGAAATCAATTACAGCCTCACCACGGTTGAATTAGAGAAAGATCAGCCCTCTGAAAAGACAGCAGAAACGGCCTTGTGGCAAGAGGGAAAGGCCAAAGAATCAAGAATATTTACTGACTAGCAGCAGAATTGTGAGGGCTAACTGCATGGCTGCCCCCGGCTCTCAGCACAGTCAGGTCAGACCAACACACTTCCACCACAGACAACTTTTCAAGATATCATGTATTCTCACAAAAAACAATAGTAGACAACAACACATTTGAAATCTATACAATAGTTGACAAGAGGTTGGTTTACTGACGACGTATGATATAAACAACTGGTACTGTAAGCGCTAGGTCCAGGGCCAGGACTGAAGCAGGACCTACAGACTGCAGAATTCTGGGATGTGATGAGGTCACTTCATCTTGTAATCTTCAGGGCTGAGGAGAACAGAGAAACCAGACAATCTAAATCAGTCACATGATCACCGGATAACTGCCAGGACAGCAACGCATATTATTCATCTAAACAGCTCGGCTATTCACTACACATTGTCCACCATTAGTGCGCGTGTGTGTTTGTAAGATCAAGTGCTGGATGCCCAGTGTGTAGTTGCAGTGAATATTAACTAGCTCTGATAAGAGACCAAGGTTGGCTTGCCCTTGAAGGCCATGCCACTTCATTCTGGGACTAGGACTCCCTGCCTGAGCAAACGCAATGATTGTTTCAGTATACAAAGAAAAACACCTCATTCATCATCATCCAAACATTCTGACAGAAGAATCAGACCTGCAAACTCTGGAGTAGTGAAAAAGGTGACGACATAAAACTAAAACCCTCTAGATTCACTGAAACTACCATAGTTAACATAAAAAAGGTGACTGTAGCCAAAAGGTGACAAGTTTGCAGGTCTGAAGAATATACCGATCCGTGATTGAAGGCGGAGACAGTCTCTCAATCAAAATGGCTGTTCATGAGGCTCAAAGTTGAGATGATGACAAAAACACAAATAACTTTTTAAGGGTGGTTCCTGGAGGCGTGGAGCAGGAATTATTAACATTCAGCAGCTCACAGCACACTGTTCAAGAAGGTGTTTAAAAGACTGCAGTTCCCAGCTGCTGAGACAGAGCAGACAAATAGAACAGTTAGTTTTCTGCTCATCCCTTCAGGCCTAATAGTAGAAAGGTAAGTTGACATGTTAACCTTTGGCTGCCATGGCACATGAGAGAAATTAGATGATGCTACATCTGCGGGGGTCAAACGAGCTGTCAGTTTAATCTCCCTCTTCGGAAAATATTCTCACGACTAGCGGAAAATTCCATGAATCGAACTCATTTGAAATGTATAGCCCGTTTGACTGAAAAGCACTGGTACTGAGAGGTTGAACTCTTTCCTCGGGTTCATTACTTCCCATCTCCTTACCTCCCTCTTAAAATGCATTAGAGGGGATTCCAGGTTCCCTTTATCCAACCTCCCAAAGTGTTTTGAAAAGATGGCAAGGATAGGGGACACATGGACTGAGGACATAAGGAATGAAGAAAGATCTTTTACTCCGCTTGCATTAATAATATAATTGGCTTCAGCCAGCACAGCGTGACAGTCACTATGGCTCTGGGGCATCTCTCCATCGCCACCTCCTGCCCCCTGCTGGTCAGCGCAGACCCTCGCAGGCAGGAAGGGAGGTGTGAGGCAGACAGCCAACCAGAGAGAGGTAAGAGGCAGGCGGTCAAGAGGAGGTGAGAAGGAGGCGGAGACGATCGTCTGACTGATGATGAGGCTGACCCAGTTCCACCGCCCCCTCCTGTGACACATCGATCACCCTCCATGTTCTCTCCCTCGCCACCTTTGTTACCACGCCAACAGCCAAGTAAAAAAAAAAAAAAAAAAAAGTGGACCTTAATAGAGGACATCTAGTGCAGTGACTCTCAAACTTTTCAAGCTCAGGGCAACCCTATAATCATCGTTTCATCCACGGCACCTCTAAATTACATTCTTAGGTAGCAATCGTTGTAAAGCCTCAGATTTGGCCGTTTTGCTGCTCCCGGCAGGTCGGGCACAGCCTCCGATGTGTTCTATTAAGAAACGTATCCATATACTGACCGACAGGGAACGTTAGCGAGCTCGTTTGCAATAACCGAAAGTAGTGCCCATCATTTATTTGTGTCGGCTACCAGGGAATACTTGAGAATATCTGTTTCGGTTAGAACAGATTGAATCTGTGTAGAAATCACCACACTCACAACTAACAAATGCTAAGGTGCTAGAAAAACAAAACTTTCTGAAATTCTCTTTTCAATGGTTAGAACAGATTGAAAATAATTTTAGAGGTGATACTTGAAAATTCCAAATATTATCAAAATATTCTGTGGCACCCCTGGACTTGTGTCATGGCACCCACTTGTGACAGTGGATGACTGAACACAGCAACGAGTTGGTGAGTGTGTGTCTGAGTGTTGGCAGGAGTGAGTCAGGACATAACACAGCAAGGGAGCAAGAGAGAACCCTTTGGCCCATTAGGCTGACCTCTCTACAGTACGTCAAGTAAGTATTCATACCCGTGTTCATGCCGTGTGCAAGTGGAACCAGTGCCACCAGGACTGTTTCTTCAGGCCTTAGTTTAAGGTGGCTCTGTGTGCTGCCATGGCAGGTCTCGGATCTGAACCCATGCTGTCTGACCCCCTTCCTCTCTGAACTAACATGGGGGAGGGGAACAGTACTGTGGATGTCACTCTGGATCTAGGGCTGCAGGGTGAAGTTAATATACCCTCTCCTAGTCCTCCCCTGAAAACATCCAAATGGGATTTCCAGAAGAGCGTCATCGGATACGCCTAGTATCTCTCAGGAGGAGGATCAAAGGCTCAGTTCAGCCACACGAGCGTCTACAGTAAGTACATAAACACGCACGGAAGTGGCAGAGCTTCAAAATTGACAGTAAATCTTCATTAAAACATCAAATAGGCTGCGGTCTCCTCTTTCCACCGACACACACACACACACACACACGCACACACACACGCACACACGCACACACACACACACGCACACACACGCACACACACACACGCACACACACGCACACACACACACACACGCACACACACACGGATCTTCTACCACACACAGCATCAGGTTCCTATTGCCGTCGTCCCTGCGGCCTCGGTAGCCTTGCTCGGCCCTCTCTCGTCTGGCTCTGAAGGTGGAAGGCGAGCGCCTGGACTTGACCACAATTCCCCCTCACTCAGAGTGACTGAAGGTTCTTTGCTGATACCGTAGTAACGTGAGTGTTTTAACATGCCGTGAGCTCTAAGGTAATGAGAGTTGGTCAGTCGGTAGCCCTTTCTCGTATAAGTGAGAAGTCAGAGTAAAGCAGGGCTAAATAGGGAAGGGGATCCAATTCCTAACGAGAAGAAGTCAGCTGGGCTGCTGAACTTCCTCGATAGTTTGTGGTGAACGTAATTTGGGTATATGTGTGCCTGCGTGTGTGTGTTTGTGGGGGGGGGGTGGCGCGCACGTACGGTGTCCAGAGCCTGGGGAAGGAGTCTATCTCCTCCTGGCTGTACTCGTCGAGTCTGCGGGGGACGTCTCTGGGCTGGGGCAGCTCCTCTGTCAGGCAGGCCAGGATATCCTCTGGAAGATCCTACCGGGACAGAGGCAGAGTTAGAGGAGGCTGAAAACCTCTTCAGGAAGTACTACCCTGGCCCCTCCTCCGAGCTCTTATTGTATGTACCTTGCTGTTCTTGCATTGTTACTGTAGCACTAGGTTATGCTCCTAGATGCTTATTTAGAAAGAGAAGCACTAATGAATTCTGGTGAGTAGTACACTGACTACCTACGCTGAATGCACTTATTGTCGATGTAATTTGGATAAAAGTGTCTCCTAAATAACTAATGTAATGTACTGAGGAGAAGGGGATGAGTTGGAGCAGAGGCAGGGGAGGGGTTAGAGCAGGAGGAGGGGTTACAGTAAGAGGAGGGGTTAGAGTAGGGGGAGGGGTTATAGTAGGAGGGGAGGGGTTAGAGCAGGAGGAGGGGTTACAGTAAGAGGAGGGGTTAGAGTAGGGGGAGGGGTTATAGTAGGAGGGGAGGGGTTAGAGCAGGAGGAGGGGTTAGAGTAGGGGGAGGGGTTACAGTAGGAGGAGGGGTTAGAGTAGGAGGGGAGGGGTTAGAGTAGGGGGAGGGGTTATAGTAGGAGGGGAGGGGTTAGAGCAGGAGGAGGGGTTACAGTAGGAGGAGGGGTTAGAGTAGGAGGGGAGGGGTTAGAGTAGGAGGGGAGGGGTTAGAGCAGGAGGAGAGGTTAGAGAAGGAGGGGTTAGAGCAGGAGGAGGGGAGGTGTTTGGAGGAGCAGGAGGGGAGGTGTTAGGAGGAGGAGCAGGAGGGGAGGTGTTAGGAGGAGGAGGAGGGGAGGTGTTAGGAGGAGGAGGAGGGGAGGTGTTAGGAGGAGCAGGAGGGGAGGTGTTAGGAGGAGGAGGAGGGGAGGTGTTAGAGGAGGAGCAGGAGGGGAGGTGTTAGGAGGAGGAGGAGGGGAGGTGTTAGGAGGAGGAGGAGGGGAGGTGTTAGGAGGAGGAGGAGGGGAGGTGTTAGGAGGAGCAGGAGGGGAGGTGTTAGGAGGAGGAGGAGGGGAGGTGTTAGGAGGAGGAGGAGGGGAGGTGTTAGGAGGAGCAGGAGGGGAGGTGTTAGGAGGAGGAGGAGGGGAGGTGTTAGAGGAGGAGCAGGAGGGCAACCTGATGCTACATCCCAATCATCTATGTTGGCTACCCGAGAGTTAAGGCGAAGGCTTACGTCTTCTGGGAAGAGGTGCAGTCTCTGCATCATGGTCCGCCTGGTCAGGTTTTTGGGCAGCATTCCGTAGACCGCAAGTTTTATTATCTAGAGACGGAGAGGAAGACATATGCACTCACTGAAAAATATACACTGAACAAAGACTTTCTCTGCCCATCTGCAAAACAACCAAAAATAGATGTCATTACTTCCATGACCATTATTAAAATGCAAGAACGCCACATGAGAAAGTTGTCAAAGAGTGAAATCTATTAGTTCTGGAGGTCTTTCTGTGTGGCTTTCTCCACTTTAATCCTCCAGGCAATAATAACACCCCTGATGACTTAATCAAGGCTCTGCCTATAAATCCTGACCTGCTGCCTGGGTGATGGATAACTGCTGTCTGGGGACATGATCACCAAGAGTATACTAGTGTGTCTGTGTATACGTGCGTGTCTGTGTGTACGTGCGTGTGTGTGTGTGAATGTTTGTGTGTGTTTGTGTGTGTGAGTGAGTGAGTGAGAGAGAAAAAGTGTGTGTGTGTATGCAGGACTATGGGTGTGTGCGTGTGTGAGTGCGTGCACGCGCAGTGATCTTTCCCTACTATTCCCCCTGATAGATTCCTACCCTGCTGGAATAACTCACCCAGGAACAGGCATTCATCTCATTAATCGAGTCTAATGTGCCAGAGGGCTGAGGAGAACTGTGAAGGGTGAGGGCCGATGAGGAATGGGGGATTGGAGAGGGATGATGATGGAGGTAAAAGATGGGGGAAGGGATGGCCGGGTTGGGAAATGGGGAGAGGCAGTAAGCCAACTTGGGGCTCTGGTCTTGGCTATACACTATTGGACGTAGAAGACGCTGCATAGTTTGACTGATCTCCGGCTGGTGCAGTAAGACTGGACGTACGCACCGCTTTGGGGTCTTTCATATGAAGCTGGGCGGCTGTGAGTTGTTTAAATCCACCCGGATACCTTCGGGGCAAAAGAGAAGGAAGAAGAGAAGAGACGGAGAAGATTGGATCAAATAGGATAGTCTTCTGTAAGGCAAACTGATCTTTAGTACAATATAAACTCAGAACAGTGGGCCTCATTCACCAATATCTTCTTAAGTTCTGTTCTTAAATTTCTTCCTAAGAACGTTTCTAAGGAAAGCGCCCGTCTGATTCACGACATGTTCGTAAACCGCTGGAAGAGTTCGCACCTGCCTTCTCTTAATGGCGAATCTCATGGTTTCTCAAGTTCAATGCTCGTGGCCGCTCACATGAATTAGCATAGGTAAACTCCCCGCCAGCCCCATATAAGGATATGCAACTACAGGGTCGTGCGCAGATGTCACTTCTCTGAATGAATACCAGTCATTCGCGCACACGACTCGCCAGCTTTTCAATAGCATAATGGTTTAGGTGGGGTTGTGTCAGGTGCGTTAGCAAGTCAGAAGACTGCATTTCGAATCCAGCGTGGGCAATCAAAATCAGATTTTAATTCAGCCAAGTAGCCTTCCTACTACGAGGAATTTGCCTTGGTGCATAAACATAGCGAGGCAGAACAGTGCAAAATGTCAGATAGAATACAATATACAAGCCTACAGTCTACAAAAATGTAGGCTATATAGCTTACACAGCTGTCAACGCTAGCAGTTGACAAAAGAGGTAGGCTACCCTACTTATCTGATCTAACCTACATACTGTATAGAAATGCTCCTTATTGTGTAATTTGTAAATTGAGTATTAGAGTTTCATCTGTAATGACCATAACCTTGGAGCCGGCAGCAACATTTCACTGTGACTGGACATTAGGCTGCATGTGACAAATAAAGGAATCGTGAATGTTTAATCTTGAGGAGAGATATGCAGGCTAGCCTACTGGAGGGGGGCCGGCGTGCCCACCGTTGTCTGAGTTCGACCAGCGCGTTGGTGCCATAATAGGGACAACAGAACTGTTGGGTGTGCGTGCCGCTGGCGATATGGATACAGTCACCAGGGACACGGACTACCACCCCCTCTCCGCAGCAGACTCTCCGTCTAGCGCATTAGCACACATCCAACTGTAGAACTGAGGTGACCGCAATCACCAATAGATTAAATGGTCATGGATTTGTTGGTATTATATGTAGGCCTATTCAGCGAAATATCACGGTGCTTTTGCAGAACGGTCAAAGAATTAAAACAAAACACAACACTCATTAATTTACACTAAAATCACAAATTATTAACACACAGTCTAAATATTGTATCTACATCTTCAAGATCAACACGAATAACAAGCAATTCGGAGCGAAATGATTTAAACTATGACATATCAGATATTCTGACGCACACGTTTACAATGGAAATTATGGTTATGATTAGGACACGTTATTGGGAATAATGCAAAATAATTGCATTTCAATCATATATCATCCAACTGTAGAATTGAGGTAACCGCAATCACCAATTTTGCATAACCGCACTCAAATGGTCTACTTGCGACTGCTATTCAGTGTTCGTATATTCGGTTCTTAGCTGAGAACAAATCCCAGATGAGAAACCATTGGTGAATGCCAGAATTTTCTTAGAAACGGAGTAAGTACAGTATAAGAAGAAATGCTTCTTAAGAACTTCTTTACTTCGTTGGTGAATAAGGCCCAGTATCCTTTAGAGAAGAAAGGCCACATGAGCCATTACCCAGTATGGGAGGAGTAGACTTTTTGTTCCCACTTGTTCCCAGAGAAGGCTATCTGTCTGGTATTCATCACCACTACATGGTCCCCACAGTCACCTGAGGAAGACACACACACACACACACACACACACACACACACACACACACACGATTATATAGCATGTAAATAATCCATCCAGACTGGTATCTACGGTATCGTATCTTAACACTGTACAGAAATGGTACTTCTTGTGTAATTTCTTGTGTAATTTGTAAATTGAGTATTGGAGTTTATCTGTAATGAGCATAATATTGGAGTTTATCTGTAATGAACATAATCTTGGAGTTAATCTGTAATGAGCATAAACTTGGAGTTAATCTGTAATGACCATAATCTTGGAGTAAATCTGTAATGACCATAATCTTGGAGCTGGCAGCAACATTTTGTTGTGACTGTACACTGTACACTACATGTGACACATGAAAACATCTTGAATCTTTTGATTCTTAAGTAGCTGAACATTTTTAAGATGGTATATTCAAATGAGAAAAGGTACATTTTCTGAAGATGTGTTGAAAGCAGGCATAATATGTACTTTACTAATGCAAGTAGGCTATATAATGAAAGAAAGAAATGGTATCCAAGTGACTTTATCAAAGTGTGTCCTTTTGTCATACCTCTTATTTTTACACTGCTCCTTTTTGTGAACCTTTATCCCCACCCTGTGGTCATTCCTGCATAGCACAGTAGCCTGGACCCTAGGCCTGAGTCAGGTCCAACGTTACCTGGATCTGATGATGCTCATGTTTCATACATTGTACATCATATTCAAAATGCTTTGTATGAGAAAATAATCATCATACCGGTGTCAAATGTAATACTCACTCAGTGCGTGGTAAATCGGCTTGTGTTTGCCCTGTAGCCTGATTGCACACATTGTAGCAATCTTCCCCGGAGGCTGCATCCGGGCGTCGATCAAGAACCACGACCGTGCAAAAGTGGCCCATTGCTGAATGAAGATGGTGAGAACACAAACCAAGACAGGTAAGACACACAGCAGTCAGGAAAGACACAACGAACTCAGTCCAATCAAGATATTGGAAGCTGTCAACTGTCGCAACCATCTGTACCACGATGGTCTGACTCTGCATATGTAAAGAACCAATGTAACAATGTAACTGGATCGAATAGCACAGTCGATGAAAGCGATATATATCGGAACAAAGGAGCAACACATAATCTCAAAGGCATATATCATAAGGTCAGATATTACTATTACCTGGGCAGATTTAGTAAAACTGGACATATTACGTGAGCTACAGACGCATCCTAACAAACTTGACCCCCAAACTTGAGCGAGGGTGCATCGCTGTATCAGCGCCGTTGATGCGTGATTAATTGGAATTCAGTTCCCAGAGAAAACTTGTTGTTGTCCCTGAAACTTCAGATACTCACATATTCAAATTTAAGAGCTTTAATAATATATAGATGTACTATTATCTTATGTCATTGTGTTATAATGATCACATTATGTGCAGATACATTAATTTGTCACTCTGCCTCATAAAATGCCGTTTCCAGGCCGGTTGTATTTTGATGTAGCCCCTTAACGTCATAACGGAAACTGTAATCGTTCACTTCCGTCTGGGAGAGCGGGGAAATTTGACAGCGAAGCGCCGAGACCGACTCTATTCTTATTGTTGAGAGCTTGAGTTACTGAGCAAAACAATGATTTAACGAGATGGACCGTTACGTGCTGGTTGTGTCTTTTAACGAAGAAGACAGTACATGCCCGGGAGGTTTCAAACGTAAGTTACCAATTAATGGCGGCATGCTAACCACAGTGCTAGCTATAGCATTATTAGCTGCAAAGTTTAGCTATAGTTCATCGTGATGATTCGAATGACAGCTATCAAACTAAGCGCTGAGGAACTTTGCCCTTTATTCTAGCTGTGGACGCTGCCAAGCAGATCCATGAGAAACTTGGGAACATCTCTAGTCGTCATGTAACAAGGAGGCGTTCTCTATTTCCAGGTAACGGTAACATAACATCTTTTGCTTGCACCACAGCCATAGCTTACAATCAGTCTATTCCAACGCATGTCCAGAATGTGCAGTATTGCAGATCCACAGAACATCTGTCTCTCCCGGCTCTTCAGCTTGCTCCCTCAGTGGAGTTCCATCAGCTCAGAGGTGGTACTTTGCACTCCAAGTATGCCAAGGAACATCTCAGGTGAGTGGACCCATCAAGTCACAGTTCACATTGCTGTTATAGCCTAACTAACACACAGTGTAACTAATGTTAAAGAAACTTTCATATATACTCTCTCTCAACTAGTCTTGTTTGCAGGGTCATGGGTCCCTATTCATTTCAGATTATATTGTGATGATTAAAATAACATTCTATCTAATTGTGAGTCTTGTGTATTAATCTAATCAGCCCACCTGACCTAGTAGTGTCCTTGCACTCACCTTTTTGATTGTAGTACTGTAGCGTGGAGTGGGAGGAGTTGGGGGCGGGATCTCAGAAGAGTGACAGCGAGGATGAGAGCCCCTCTGCCCTGGAGGAGTGTCTTTGTGCCTTGAGAGACGACCAGGAGGGGCAGAATGACCAGACGCACACGCAGCCACTGACAGAGTGAGAGGCCGCTGCTATTGGCCAATTTCCATGTCATTCATTCTTTGTCATCTTCACAGCAGTCAGAAGTGTTAGGTGTCTCTCCTGGAGATCCATTCAGCCAGATTGCTATGATAACCAGGAAGTGTCTTGCCCTCCACCTTATATGTCTCCGATGCGGAAGTATGGGAGTGAAACATGACAGTGTTGTTTGTTCTACCAGGCTGTATGAGGAGGCAGCAGAAGGACTCCACCTGCTGTCAGACAAGCTTCCTCCTCCAGGTACACACAGCAGTCTGCACTCAGACCACATACAGACAACCACTGGAATACAGCCACACAGACACCACAGCAACTATATAGACACCATACTGAAATACAACCATATACAGACACCATACACACACCTGGACCATGCAGATACCACACACACACACACATACACACAAAAACAAGCATCCGAAAAACTTGAAAACGAGATGGGTTCATCTCAAGGGGTTATTCCTAATAAAATTTCAAACACTACACACCCATACAGACCGACGACCCTACAGAACCATGCAGACCATACGCGCAGACACCCATCCAGACACACGGCTATACAGAAATGCAACCGTTCTCTCTTCCCTAAAGATGTAAAGAGGTAAAGTGATATCAGACTGTTCCCGTGTCTCTCCCTCCTCCCCAGGTAAGGCTCTGCTGGACGTGGTAGTGCTGGGCGCGGACAGAGAAGCTCCGAACCTGAGGGACTTCCTTCCTGTGATGGGCTCCCTGAAACACATGCAGGCTTGGCATTCTGCCAAGATGACCGTAGTGACGCAGCACACTGCCGGGTAAGGACCCCCCTTCTAAGTCCAAATAGCCTTCTTCCCATGAGTTCTCTATGTCCCGTGTTTGTGGGTAAAAAGCAGTAGTTGACTCACTCCCAAAAATGTTGGCAGAAGTGCTGACTAACAACAATAGCTGTAAAATCAATAAAGAACATTGCACACTCTATATTGGCTATAATACATTTAAAACATTCTCATTAGATGTTTGGGAGCAAATCTAATGATCTTTTCTTCTTATAGATTTTCACACTTTATTTGTGTGTAACAAACACATTTCTGACAAGTATCACCCGTGTCTATCTATTCACACACACACACATTTCCTCTGTCTGTGTCTGTCCTCACTGTCTTATCTGAATCTAGCCTCACTGTCTATCCGAATCCTCAGTCTATCTGAATCAATCCTATCTGATCAATCCTCACTGTCTATCTGATCAATCCTCACTGTCTATCTGAACAATCCTCACTGTCTATCTGATCAATCCTCACTGTCTATCTGATCAATCCTCACTGTCTATCTGAATCAATCCTCACTGTATATCTGAATCAATCCTCACTGTCTATCTGATCAATCCTCACTGTCTATCTGATCAATCCTCACTGTCTATCTGAATCAATCCTCACTGTCTATCTGAATCAATCCTCACTGTCTATCTGAATCAATCCTCACTGTCTATCTGATCAATCCTCACTGTCTATCTGATCAATCCTCACTGTCTATCTGAATCAATCTTCACTGTCTATCTGAATCCTCATGGCCTATGTGAATCAATCTTCACTGTCTATCTGAATCCTCATGGCCTATGTGAATCAATCTTCACTGTCTATCTAATTCAATCCTCACTGTCTTTCCAAGTCCCTACTGTCTATATCTGAATGAATCCCCACTGTCTATCTGAATCAGTGTACTACTACTCGCCAGAACTCACAAGTGCATCTCCTTTCTAAAACAATGAACGCCCTGAATGAATGGACCCTTGCCTCAGGTGGCAGAAGGCAGCGTCCTCCCTGTCAGCCAGCATGGTGGACCCCGCTGGGATAGAGACCTGCATAGACGCCAGGGAGCTGTGGAGAGGAGGCCTCCTCATCAGAGAGAAGAAGGTAACGTCAGGGAACCAGGAGAACATCTTACAACCAGTATTCTCTCTCTCTCTCTCTCTCTCTCTCTCTCTCTCTCTCTGTCCCTCTCTCTGTCCCTCTCCGCCCCCCTCTCTCGGTGTAGTTGCTGGACTCTTCCACCAGGGGGTGCATGAGATGGCTAAATCTTAGAGTGAGACCTAGAGGAGATGTGACGTAATACTATTCCATTTACTGTAGTAAGGGGTTTGTGCGTGTTCGTGCGTGTGTGCGCGTTCGTGCGTGTTTGTGCGTGTTCGTGTGTGTGTGCGCGTTCATGCGTGTTTGTGCGTGTGTGCACGTTCGTGCGTGTGGGACCACTCTCTCTCAGGTGGTCAGACACTCTCCCAGGGTCTCCAGCCCCCCCCCCCCCCCCCCCCCTTTCCCTAGCTCAACTTAGGTCCAGCTGGGCACAGCGGGGCATGAGAACCAGCTGTCCGACCCCTCAACCCCCCTGTCTGAGAACACGCTATGCTGCCTGGAGGACTCATTAAGGGTGCCTGTAAGCCAGTTTCTATTGAGCTGACTTTGCTGCTGTAGTGTCCCAGTTTGGGCGGGCGGGTCGATGACCACCTGGGCTCCCTCCCACTCTGTCCTCCCTGTCCATGTCTCCCTCCTCTAGCTCAGCCACAGGGGGAAAAGGGTACCTAGTACCTGTGATGGAAAAAAAAAAGTTGAATAAAGACTAGGCCTAAACATGATCCTCCTACTTGTCTGTCTCTGTCTGTCTGTTGTCTGTCTCTGTCTGTCTGTTGTCTGTCTCTGTCTGTCTGTTGTATGTCTATCCATCTGTCTATCTTCCTGTCTGTGTCTCTGTCTATCCATCTGTCTATCTTCCTGTCCTGTCTCTCTCTCTGTCTATCCATCTGTCTATCTTCCTGTCCTGTCCTGTCTGTCTGTCTCTCTCTCTGTCTATCCATCTGTCTCTTCCTGTCCTGTCCTGTCTGTCTCTCTCTCTGTCTATCCATCTGTCTATCTTCCTGTCCTGTCTGTCTCTCTCTCTGTCTATCCATCTGTCTATCTTCCTGTCCTGTCTGTCTCTCTCTCTGTCTATCCATCTGTCTATCTTCCTGTCCTGTCTGTCTCTCTCTCTGTCTATCCATCTGTCTATCTTCCTGTCCTGTCTGTCTCTCTCTCTGTCTATCCATCTGTCTCTTCCTGTCCTGTCTGTCTCTCTCTCTGTCTATCCATCTGTCTCTTCCTGTCCTGTCTGTCTCTCTCTCTCTGTCTATCCATCTGTCTCTTCCTGTCCTGTCCTGTCTGTCTCTCTCTGTCTATCCATCTGTCTATCTTCCTGCGCTGTCTGTCTGTGTGTTAGTGTGCGTCAGAGCTGAGGTTCGAGGGCTTCTCTCTGAGGTCTCGGGACAGACAGACGTGGAGCAGCCTGGTGACCTCCCACCATGGAACCCAGGACCACAAGCTCCACCCAGAGGTGAGACCCTCCTATACCATCCCCCTACCTTCTCACAGTATTGTGTGCATGTGTGTGTGTATTTGTGTGTGTGTGTTAGAGAGAGGGAGTGGGTGGTTTTATATTGCTGCTTTTGGGTATTTTGTGATTTCCCCTTTTTTTTTCAATTAAAGATTATATTAAAAAGAAATCGGAATAAGAAGTTTGTGTACAACTAGATAAGATGTTAAAGGTAACCCAGTTTATAACTAGGCACAAAACGGCCTTGATTGAACTTCAGCCCTTAGAGGGAGAGGGAGATAGCGATGCCCTGGCCGCTGGCTAGGAAAGGGACAGTGTGAGATATTGTTATGAGTTTTCCACAATCGCTGAATTATGAATCACAAACACTCTCACAGGCAACTGCAACAGCAGCAGGTAACGCCTCGGATATATAAACTATATGACACCCCTGTGCTGTTTACCCCCAACGCACACACACACACACACACACACACACACACACACTCTCTGTGATTGACACCACCCGCGCTGATTAGTGTCGTTAGCTCCGTTAGGCTCACTGCTGTGTTTACGATCCTGATCATTGTTCTGGACACTGTAATTGTGGTCAGATATAATAATTGTGTGCCGCCGTGTCTGCGGTGTTTATGGGCTAGCCGCCATCTGCTCCCCCCTGCGTGTCTGCGCGCCCGGGCTGAAGGAGAGCGCTACTCGTTGTAGCGACGCGGCGTGCGTTTTGCCTGAGACGCCGTAATGCAAAGATAATGACTAGGACCTTTTCAGGAGGGGGCAACGTTACAGAAGAACACCCCTCTAGGGTATTTAAAACAGGTCTGAGTGGAACCTCACTGATGAAGCCCCGTGGTGTGCTGCTGAAAGAGTGGTGTGTGTGTGTGTGGTGTGTGTGTGGTGTGTGTGTGTGTGTGTGTGTGTGTGTGTGTGTGTGTGTGTGCGCGTGCGCGCGCAAGTGAATACTGAGAGGCCCTAGTCATCATCAGTGTGTGCGCACGCGTGCGTGTGTGTAGCATAGCATAGCGTTCCTCTCATCAACCTGTGATATTTGAACAGCAGCTCTCCACCCAGATCTCCACACCTGCCCACTAATGAACAAGGCTCCGAGCGGTCAGCAACACAAACTTTACTGGCATTACATCACAGAAGTGACAGGGATATAAATCCAGGCTGTAGGTATTGAGCTTGACAGGCGATGTGATTGCATCTGTGTGCTCATTTGAGAAAGGAAAGAATGAAAAGTGTGGGGTTGTCTTTGTAGTGTTGAAGCCTAGTTTAGTTTACCGGTTGGACAGAGAGAGAGAGAGAGAGAGAGGGAGAGATACCCCTAAGATACCCCCTCCCCACACACACACACACACACACACACACAGCTTTTGCATCAATGAATTTCAATCTGCTTGCCTTGCAGTGATCTGCGACGGCTTCCACTCCCTGGTTTTGGAAGTCGGGTTTGGGGCTTATCCTGACCCCAGGGAGAGGGGAAAATAGAGATGATTGGGTGGAAGCCATGCCAGCTACCTATTAACCCTCACCCGCCTCACACACACACACACACACCCTGTCAACACATCCTGCTAATACCTGATGCAGGGGCGGAACAAAGCTGACAGTGTTGGGAAATGGAGGGCTAATAAAAGTAGAAAACATGCAAACATCAGCCTTACTGTTTTTACTTGCTCTGCCTGTCACCGCACCTCAGCTGTTGACACGAGTATTCAGATTTTATGAGCGTCACAGTTCAGATGGGGACAGCCTGTTGTATAGATTGCAGCTACAGATCTTTATCAGTGAATTTGTCGCATGCCGCGGTGCGGTATTTATCGTTTTTTGTGTGTGAGTGACGCAGTAACCTCCAGGAGGCATCGTTGAGCACACCTGGAAAACTGCTGTGTGTGACGACTTAACCGATATTACCTGATCAACAGTTATGTCTAATATAATCACAATTACTTATCGGGAGTGAGACTGTCATCAGACTGTTTTCCAAAAATGCGGAAACCTAAAGACGTTGAAGGACAGAATGAGTCAATGAGTAGCCTACCTGGCACTGTTAACAGTGAGCTACACCAGCTTGTCAGTCTTGTGTTCACGGCACGAGAAGCCAGAATTAGGTGAAGTGTACTGTAACAGTAACTAGGTGAATTGTACTGTAACAGTGTTCTACTCCCCTTTGAGGGCGCCTCAACTCAGTACATTTCAAAAGGTAAACATCTGTATGTTTTGGTCGTATAGGCATGTTTGTTTTGTTACCTGCTGATCTTTGTCCTCTGCCTGCCTGCCTGTCTGCCCCCCCCTCTCCATGTGTCTCTCCCTCCTCCAGGCGTACCACTTCTACCAGCCGGTTCTGGACCTGGTCCAGCTGGTGACGGTGTCGGACCTGCCCAGCTTCCTGCGCTCCAGCACAGAGTTTGACCTGTATCCTCCTCTCCTCCTCTCCATTCTTCACCTCTCCACTCCTCTTTCTCCCCTTCCCTCTCCTCTCCTCTCCTCTCCTCTCCTCTCCTCTCCTCTCCTCTCCTCTCCTCTCCTCTCCTCTCCTCTCCTCTCCTCTCCTCTCCTCTCCTCTCCTCTCCTCTCCTCTCCTCTCCTCTCCTCTCCTCTCCTCTCCTCTCCTCTCCTCTCCTCTCTCTCTCTCCTCTCCTCCCTTCTCCCACCCTGTCCTCCTCTCCCCTCCCCTGACAGGAGTAGGCAAGTCTGGTGTTGTAGTAGAAATTGATACAAAGGCACTCAGGCCTGGGTTACACAAGCTTGTCATGGTTTTATTGAGACATTAGAAAGTGCCTTTATTTTAAATCATTTGGATGGATGGACAAAATGAGAGGTTATGGAATATGATCCAGGGTAGACCAACTTGAGGTGGAGGGGAAGCACGTTGAGTGGAAGTGCCTGGTCTAGCAGGCCCACATCAAAAGACTATTATCCTAATAGAATAATATAATAGCATCAACAGCATCAGCTGAATAACAAATTTGCTCTACTAGTTAATCACTAATGAATTGGATCACCTTAATTTGGAAATCTAGGCCTGAGAACAGGCTGACCATCCTTTTGGTTGAAAACAGGCAGCCCTAAATAAATGCATTCAAAAAGTTTATTTAGGAACACATTTTTTTCATAAATAACTGTAAGGGTCTGTTTACAACTGGCACGCGCATGCCCAGTGTTGTGAATGGTGCTGTCCTAAGCGTGTCCATGTGAACTCTAACTTCTGGAGACGCTGATAAAACGCTCATGTAGCCTGGAGATCGTTCTCATCTCGTTTTCGTTATCGTTCTTATCTCGACGTCGTGTAACCCGGGCCTCAATATCCTGTAGACTATTACTCATGAAGACAGAAAGACGGACAGACAGACAGACAGGCAGACAGATAGACAGGAAGACAGGCAGACAGACAGACAGACAGACCCAGACTGACAAACCCAGTCACTTATTTACCGAGCACACTCAACCTTGACCCAGCTGCTGGGGATGTTGAACTCTGTTGCAGGGTAATGATTGTCCAGGTTGTGTCCTTCAACGGAACATTATCAACAACAGGTCTGGTGTTGTCTGTCCTCTGCAGGTCTCTGTGGAAGTGTATGTGTCCAGTAGCTACACAGTGCATGTACCTTGTAGTGTGTGTTATAGTTGATTGTGTGTTACAATGGAAGTCCTTAACCCACCACACCAGGGGACTGTCTGGCAGGTCAGTCAAAGCTAAGCTCCTCCTGGACCAGCTCAGGCCACTGTGTGGAAAGGTAAAAACCCTGCTGTTATACTGTATGCCATAACAACTTCACCAGTAATAGTGTGAGTTAAGGTTATCAAGTGTAGTTTGTCCCCATACTATAATGTGTGTGTGTGTATTTGTTTGTTTGTTTGTGTGTGTGTGTGTGTGTGTGTGTATTGTTTGTGTGTCTCTGTGTGTGTGTGTGTGTGTGCGCATTGTTTGTTTGTGTGTGTGTGTGTGTGTGTGTGTGTGTGTCTCTCCCCCACCCAGGTGGGGGCACTGTTCTCCCTGTCCTGTGTGGTCAGCACCATGGTCCAGCCTCCAGCCAGCCAGCTCAGCTCTCAGAAGTGGAAGGAGTTTGTGGCCCGCCGGCCCAAGACTCTGCCTGGTAGGTGGTCTATTTGCCCAGCCTGCCTGGTCCAAGAACAGCTAACCTAGACCCCACTATTTTACCTTCATCATCTCCCTTTTTGGACCTTTGCACAATCCCCAATGACAACTCTTAGATGCCTCTTCCTAGACACTTCACTTCAGTAGATCTAAGAGGACTAGATAGAAATAAGTGAGATGGCAGCCACCTCAGCTTACCCTCTGCTGGGCTGTGTGGAATCCTGCTATCATATACTTACAGATCTACACAGGTGTCAATTGAGTAGGATGAAGGGTTTTATCTAGACCAGGCCAGGTTATTACTATTTGCTGTTGGACTAACCATGGAAATAATACAGTCTTGGGACTGTAACTCTAACTGTGTCCCCTCTGGCCTGCCGTAGTTCCTGATGTGGAGGTGAAGGGAGAGAGCGCCCGCTACTTCCTGTTGGTCCAGGGGTCAGAGGGTGGCGGCTGCACGGCCCGCATGATGCACTCAGCCAATCAAATCAACGGAGCTGCTGCCATGGCAACAGTCTACGGGCTGCTGAAAGAGAACTCCCTGTCGTCCTCAGGTAGGAGACTGACGGACCAGACCAGGTCCTCAGGTTTGAGACCAACTCACAAGGCCAGTCGTTTCCTTCCCAGAATTTCTTGTTAGCTTGTTAAAAAGCAAAGTCCTTGACTTCCTCTATGATCTATTCCTACTGAGTGAGAGCTCTCTCTCTCTCTCTCTCTCTCTCTCTCTCTCTCCTCCTCCTGTGCCTCTTGCTTGCTCCTCCTCAGTTGTTTACAGGGTTGTTGACGGTGTGAGTGGTGAGTTATGGAGGCCTCAGTCTGACCGGGTGAATGATTGACCTCAGCGGTCATCTATAGTCCTCTGTGTCTGTCTGTGAGCGCTTTTGGCCTGAGCTACAGCACCATGAAAGACTGGGGCTCGGACGCCTCCCTTTGTGGAGCTGATTAACTGGTCGTGGATCTTCTCCTCGTCTCCCCAGAGGAGGAAGGGAGAGACGAGGTGAATTAACGATGGAGAGAGGGAGGAGAGAGTGTGTGTGGGTCTATTTCCTATACCCTTATGTATATTCTTTACTCTAATCATCCTGTATATTCTCACTGCTGAAACGCCCAAATCCCCCCCTCCCTCCCTCCCTCCCTCCCTCCCCCGACCCTTGAGACCTTGACTGAATGTCTCTTTTCAGCTCCCCATTCCTTCAACACCAGTGTTTCCATTAAGTTCTTACACGTAAAAGGACCCCGGGCATCTTATTGAATTTTTGTCCAGAATATGTCGAGATTTCTGTCTCGTAGCACTGAAGGATAAAAAAAAGATATTCTTTCTGTAGCTGCATGTCCATGACTCAGCTCTTCACCTGGGTTGCTCAGATAAATCACAAAGCCCTGTACAGATAAGCATGCCTAATCCTGGAGAGGAAGGACACCGCACTCTCTCTCTCTCTCTCTCTCTCTCTCTCTCTCTCTCTCTCTGTCTGTCCTTCTGTCTGTCTGTCTGTCTCTATATCTCTGTCTGTCTCTCTCTTTCTCTCTCTCTCTCTCTCTCTCTCTCTCTCTCTCTCTCTCTCTCTCTCTCTCTCTCTCTCTCTCAGAATCAGAATTTGGTTTATTGCCATTGCAGTTTTTTAACATACTAGGAATTTGATTAATTGATTGGGGCGGCTGTAGCTCAGTTGGTAGAGTGGGTCGTTCAGTGATCGAAGGGTCAGTGGTTCGAATCCCAGCTCCGACTGTCCACATGTCGAAGTGTCCTTGAGCAAGACACCTAACCCCAAATTGCTCCCAATGAGCAGGTTCGCATGCATGGCAGCTACCGCCATTGGTGTGTGAATGTGTGTGTGAATGGGTGAATGAGAGGCCATTGTAAAGCGCTTTGAGTGCCTCTAAGGTGGAAAGATGAATTGACTCCTCATTCTAACAAAGAGCCAATGCTCTATAAGAAAAATATAAATAAATATACCCACCCCAGTCAGGATTGTAATCCGTGCCGGAGCGGGCGACCCCAGTATTGTACTCTACCACTGCGCCATATGGCAGTACGGTAGAAGACCTGAAGATGAAGTGAAGGTAAATGGGCAACAAGTTTTGTTTTCATTTGTTTATGCGCCCAGTGATTCGGAACCGCTCCAAAATGTAATGGGTTCTCTGATAGCCCATGCTACACTACAGTTTCGTGAAAATCGGTCTGGTACACACGCGACCAAAAACAACCTCTCGCCCTATGATGTTGTCGCTGGTGGAGGCAACATTAAAGCTCACTGAAATCTGATTGTTCAGCGACTGAAGTTTCTTGAGGATCAGAGGGCGGAAGTACAGTAGTGTCCGTTTCTGTAAACCCCTCTCCATCTCTCCCACAGGAAGTGAGGCCGGAGGCTGGCTCCGCACCCTGCCACGGCTCCAACCAGACCAGCTGCAGCACAGAGAGAGGAGGGTGATGAGGATGCAGACCCTGGTGCTGAAAGAATGTCTGCGTGAGTACACACCCCAACCGGACTGTCTCTCACACACACCCGCACACACACACACACACACCCACACACACACAGTCACTCAGACGGAGTCACCTCTGTAGATGGTCATTCACGGTAGTCCACTATAAATGAACACTGTAGTCCACTATAAATATAATGAAATACCCACAATTCACAGCAACTTCTAGTGAACAGAGGATGCACCCTGCAATTTCTCATTCGCTACACTACATTGGGAATAGTGAATGAATGAACACAGCTTAGGAGTGCAACATAAGGAAGATAAGATATAACTTTAGTGATTCCCAGGAGGGGAAATTTGGGCATTAAGTGAGTGCTTTTACGACCGACCAGGTAGATTCACAGGGAAAAGGGAGGAATAAGAAGACAGATCGAACTGCGTTGTTGTATTCTTCGTCTGTCTGCTCAGGTCGCCGGGTGGACGCAGAGACGCCGGCGGTGCCCGTCAACAACCTGAAGGCCCTTCTGAACCTGGCCAGGGAGCAGTATCTGCAGATACACCAGCCCATTGCTGCCCCCTGTCTGCTGGAGGACCAGGAGAACACAGCGACCAAGACCACCACAGCCACCAAGACCTCAGGTAGCTAGCTACACCACCCGCCTAGTCTCAACGCCAGACCCATGACAGTTCTTTCGCTGATGCACTATGCTAGCCATGCTAACTACGCTACTGCTTGCTGCAGATCTCTCTATGGGTCTGGGACACTTAATGCAAAGATCTGGTGTTCAGATCGAAGTGGCACAGACTTTATTATATACAGGGTGCCCACATGTGCTGAAAATCCTTGAAAATGCTTGAATTTCAATGTGGCGTTTTCAAGGTTTGAAAAGTAATTGAATTTTGTATAAAGTACTGGAAACTCCTTGAAACTGTGATTAGGCTACTTTCATAATAAATCACCATCTGACAGAATTTGTGTTTTAGAATGAGTCAGAGAGAGACTTTTTTCGTCCTAATTGCTTTCACACAAAATGAAGACGAGTCCTCTCGAGCATCGTATGTGCGTGTCGTCGTACAGTACATCTGTGTTAATGTGATGAAGAAGTGAAGTGATAATTTGGAGTAAATATTTTATTATGAATATTCCAGCGTTAGGTGCTGGGAAAACTTGAAACTGCACCTGGACAATGATTGAAAAGTGCTTGAATTTCGCTCCCAAAAGGTGTAAGAACCCTGAATGTGGAGCGCAGCGATTCAACGTAATATTTGAGTCTGGAGAGAGACTACTATACCATCGGCCCGGTACCCATCTCAGTTGCAGTCAGTCACGCTGTACTCTATACCCCCGCACCCCTGAACTCATAGAGCAGGTCTATCAGTCACGCTGTACTCTATACCCCCGCACCCCTGAACTCATAGAGCAGGTCTATTAGTCACGCTGTACTCTATACCCCCGCACCCCTGAACTCATAGAGCAGGTCTATCAGTCACGCTGTACTCTATACCCCCGCACCCCTGAACTCATAGAGCAGGTCTATCAGTCACGCTGTACTCTATACCCCCGCACCCCTGAACTCATAGAGCAGGTCTATCAGTCACGCTGTACTCTATACCCCTGCACCCCTGAACTCATAGAGCAGGTCTATCAGTCACGCTGTACTCTATACCCCCGCACCCCTGAACTCATAGAGCAGGTCTATCAGTCACGCTGTACTCTATACCCCTGCACCCCTGAACTCACTAAGCACGGGTTCTTAGCTATAGCCTGGCTTCACGCTCTTACAACCAGACATCTATGTCGATGCAGAGGCGAGGCAGCTGCCCAAAACTGCTGACTGGCCCGAAAGGAGTGTGCTGCAGAACGTGGAGAACGTCCAGAGATGTCGTCAGAAGAGGAGGTAAACCACACCTGTCCCCCTTGCACTTCCTGGTTCTCATGGTCACATGACCGCACTAGGGCTGGGTTTAAAAAATCGATTCTGAATCGATTCTGAATCAAATGATTCAGAATCGATTCATGAATCCCAAAATCGATCTTTTATTTAATGAATGAATGAATACATGAAGGAATGAATAGTTCATTAATTCATCCAATGATTCATTCATTCATTCATTTTTGGAAATCAGTATCGATACCCAGCCCTAGTATTTATGTGTTGCATAACTTGGCAGTCATGTAATTAAGGTTACAGCAAAAAAAAAAAGTTAGTTTTTAGTAACACTAACTGAATCGATATCGAATCGAATCGTGATAATCGATTCTGAACCTTGTGAATCGGAATCTAATCGATTCTTGAAATTCGACTCGATACCCAGCCCGAGACCGCACATAGCTATTACACAAACAGCTCTTCGTCAGAAGGAGAAGGGTGTGTCACTGTATAAACTAAGATTGCATTTCGGCTATCAAACCATACAACTCAAATACTTTTACAACTCAAATACGTTTGTGTGTGTGTGTGTGTGTGCGTGTGTGTGTGCGTGTGTGCGTGCGTGTGTGTGTGTGTGTGTGCGCGCGCCAGGTTTGGTCTGCTGTCAGGCCCAGGCTCGTCGGACAGTCTGCTGGGTCCTAAAGACGGCCCCAGGGTGGCCTCTGCCCAGCTGGACGCCAAGGAGCTGCTCCGCCACTTCACCCCTGATGGCCTGCCCAGCGGGGAGCTGCAGCCCCTCCTCATCCACCGGGGGTTAGTACACACACTACCGTTCCTAGTATATACACACACTTCCTATGTAGTATATACACACTTCCATAGAGGGATACACACACTACCTACAGCACCTTGTGATTTCCAGTGTCGAGGGTTAGGGTTAACCCTAACCTTAACCCTACTTTATGGTCCATTCATTACACATTACGATAAAGCAGGGTCTCCGTTCTCCACAGGGAACCGTTCAGTGAGGATGTCTCAGACGCTCAGACATGCAGTCATTTGGATCCATTGGGCTCGTTAACTTTTCTCAGAGACACGTTAGGATTATTTTTTAATAGGATATTGCAGCTGAGAGCTACAGAATATCTGTGTGTTTTTGTGTGTTGATTGGAAGGCAGATAAGGCTGACTTTTTCAATCTATATTCAAATTTCTTTATCTGTCGGCAGCTGTCAACTGTGAGCTAGTGTGACTTTTAAGAGGGGAATAATTCTTGAAAGAGGGCTTGCAACTCAAGGATAACGCTCGCAAAGCTTTATTTTCAACAGAAGAGTTGATATTCTGTACCACTAATCCGATCTAATGTTAAGTTAACGACCACACTGGATTCAGATGACTGCATGTCTGAGCATCTGAGACATCCTCTTTCAAGAATTGAACGCCTGTTTTCTACATTTTGGCTCAGCACCAAATCCGGATGTGCTAAAAACCTTCTACAAACTTTTAAAAGTATAAGAGGGGAGACAGAGTTGTGGAAAGAATGCACAAAGGGTCTGGTTTAGTAGTTAAATTGTGTGTGTGTGTGTGTGTGTGTGTGTGTGTGTGCGTGCGCGCGCATGTGTGTGTGTGTGTGTGTGCGGATGTGCGCGTGTGTTTCTCCAGGGGGAATGCCTTCCAGCTGTCTCCAGACCTGACCCCCAGGAAGGTGACCCAGCTGCCCTTCAGCAAGGCAGCCAGCTCCCACTACCATGGCATAGAGTAGGTCTATCACCCCCTACCACCTCATAGAGCAGGTCTATCACCCCCTACCACCTCATAGAGTAGGTCTATCACCCCCTACCACCTCATAGAGCAGGTCTATCTCCCCCTACCACCTCATAGAGCAGGTCTATCACCCCCTACCACCTCATAGAGTAGGTCTATCTCCCCCTACCATCTCATAGAGCAGGTCTATCTCCCCCTACCACCTCATAGAGCAGGTCTATCTCCCCCTACCACCTCATAGAGCAGGTCTATCACCCCCTACCACCTCATAGAGTAGGTCTATCTCCCCCTACCATCTCATAGAGCAGGTCTATCTCCCCCTACCACCTCATAGAGCAGGTCTATCTCCCCCTACCACCTCATAGAGCAGGTCTATCTCCCCCTACCATCTCATAGAGTAAGTCTATCACCCCCTACCACCTCATAGAGCAGGTCTATCTCCCCCTACCACCTCATAGAGCAGGTCTATCTCCCCCTACCACCTCATAGAGGAGGTCTGCTTAACCTACCGGCCCAGAATGACCTGCAACAGCAGACCCTCTTCTCTGGCCAGCTGATATCTAACTTGTGTCATGTTTCTCACGTGTATTCGTGTCTTGTTGTCATCGTCTTTTTGAGTTGAGACTGAGTAGTCCACTTGTGTTTTGTCAGTGATGTACATTTTTTGTTACTCCACACGTATTTCTCGTCTGATCTTGGTCAGATTCTGTCTGGACGATCAGAGGGCCCTGGAGCGCGACCGCGGCTTCGTCAAGCTGCAGTCGCGTTTGATTCGCTACGAGACCCAGACCACCTGCTCCAAGGAGCCCTGCCCCCTCCCCTTTGCCCTCAGCCCCGCCCCCTCGCCCGCCGTGCTGTCGGAACCGGGGAGCGTGCCAGACGGAGAGGCGCTGCAGAACGCTGACGTGTCGCGCCTCAAACGGCGTTCCTGGGATACGGACGCCGCGGGACACCCCCGCAAGAGGTGAGGGCGACACTTGACAGCCTGTAACGTACACCAGGCCTAGATATACTATGTAATAGACATGTACTGTACATGGTATCATACTGTATAATGCGTACGGATACAGTACCTAATACATACATCTAGTACATAGTATCACACTTAGAGACTTCAGCTCATTCAAAACTCTGCAGCCCGACTATTAACAAAAATCCAGGGGAGAGAGCACATTAGTCCACACATTAGAGAGAGAGCACATTAGTCCAGCCTGCTCTGCATTGGTTTCCAGTAACATTTAAAAGTTGATTTTAAAGCTACATGAGATATCTTGGCACTTTGGCGGCCCCTCTGGTCGTGATAAAATCGGCACTGCGTTTTAAGAACCACACTTCCCACAATTCCCCACTCACTCGCTGTAATGATGGGAAAAAGATATGATAACAAATGTGCATGGAGCAGACTGGATTGGTAGCTACTTCAGTTGACTTTCTGAAGGATGGCTTCAATGCAGGTAAATACCGGTCTTCTTTCTTTTATGTGCATGTAGATAAATTTGCGGGGCGAAGTGTTTGTTGTCTTCCTGATATTGTGACACGCAAAACGCGTCACTTCCTCTTCCACCACAAGATTTCCCGCCAGTGTACTAGCCAGTACACCTATATTCTAAAATAATAAATTCACAGGGTCTCATGCAGTCTCATGTCACAAAAACGATTTTTGGGGTCTTGCTAAGGCCAATTCATTAACTAATAGCAAGTAAAGGTGAATATTGAACTATAAAAAAAAGTTAGCATTGAGCTTTAAGGTCCTCTTCCTTATATACAAAGCCCTTAATGGGTGAGGACCAAGCTACATTGCTAACTCCTTTGTCAGTCAACTACGTGCCTTCAAGAACACTGCGATCATTCACTGCTGGTTTACTAGAAGTTCCCAGCAACAGTCAGAAGAAGATTGGGAGTGCAGCTTTTGTCAGTTATGGCCCAAAGCTATGGAACACAATACCTATACAGATGCCAGGGAAGCCTACTCGCTAAATAGTTGTAAAAGAAAGCTAAAAACGTATCTCTTCACTTTAGCTTTTAACTAGCTTTTGCACTTTAACACCTTTTGCACTTGTGGGCTACTGCATTTCTTTCTTTAAAAAAAAAAAATATATACAGTATCTCCAGTACTATATAAGATTATTTAAAATATATCCATGTGAGAGCCATCAGTCAAGCGCAGTAGCATGTTTTTACCATGTATCTAATGACCTGGTGGTTGTCTGACTCAGCAGGATGTGGCCTTGTCAAAATGTTTGTTCTAGTACTGTAGCTATATTTGGTGTGTCACACACTCCGCTGCACTCACATGTGGTTTGACCTGCTGCCAGTTTCTCTCCTGGCCCCCCAGCTTATCAGCCAGCCTCTGTCAGTAGAGCCAGAGTTTCAAATGCCTGCGCCTCCTCTGATAGAAGACGAGGGCTCCGTCTGAAACCTCAAGCAATGATTCATCATTCCTTCCTCTCACTCCTTCCTCTCATTCCATTCCGCTCCCTCTGTCAGGGCTGGGAATTGCGACCATTTTGCTTGCATATGCTCCTGAAACTTAATCTGTGTGACCTCGAAGTATAATTGGGAGCATTTGTGCGAGTGCAAATAATTGTTCTGGTCAGCACATTCGCTAGTTGGTACACTCAGTATGTGCCTTGTGAGCTGACAGTGACCATTAAACCTAAACAATCAAACATGAGCTGGACGTTCTTACCTTTCATGCTGATTTTAAATTGTTAATATTAGCCTTCAACCACTCCCTTTTGCGACACTACACTGTCAGGTGACACAGAGAGCTGACACGTTAATTAATGTTACCTGAAGACAAAGGTTCATGATCAATTTATTAACATTATCGAACTACAGTTGCTAAATCCTGTGTCCTCAGCACAGTATGAGAGGGGGTTCTCCACATAGAATTGCTTTGTCAGACACCAAGACACAGTTGAAGTTCTGATTGGAACCAGTGAAGAGGGTCCTCCCGTCCACTGAGACTTTCGTTGCCTTGCTGTCTGAAGAGATAAGAGATGGATGGAAGAGAAACAGATTTTTAAAAACGTTTTTAAAGCTACTTTCATGTTTTTAAAGCTACTTTCACAGTTTTATGTTACTTGTATCAGTGTCAGTTAATCAGTAAAAAAATTACATTGTTGATGCTCCTTACATTTTGGTGGGTGCTCATACATTTTTGCTGGTGCAAAACGTTTTGTGCACTGTGCACCAGTGCTACCAAGTGAAAAAGTTAATTTTGAGCCCAAGCTTCTCTACACGGCTTTCACCCATCATGTCTGGTCAGTGATTTCCCCTGGGAAGGGAAGGATGTTTGCATTTTAGACAATCCAAACAGAAAAGAGCCCAACTCACTGACTTGAGATCTCAGACGCGGTCATCGGTGTTGAACAGGGTTCAGCTGAACAGGTGTTGACTCTAGGAGCTCGTCATGGGCTAAGAGAGATCCAAAATAAACAAAGAAACAAAACAAACGTGTTCCTGGTTCTGCGACGTAAGTCATGTTTATCTAGCTGCAGCACAGCTGGCCAGGGAGTGGAACGCGCACAGCAGAACATTTGGCTGATAAGAGTAGACAGAATCTAATCACAAATAACAATAAGCTATTGCTTAAAAACATACACACACACACACACACACGTAAGCCCACATATAGACTCTCTTCTCTTTCTCACATACATACACACACACACACTCACACACAGAAGTTGGCGTCTGTGCGTTGTGTAACCTGTGTGTGTGCATGTGCTCCCTCCCTGCAGGCTGGCCAAGTCAGACAGCTGTGAGTCTCTGGGCTCTCAGGGCAGCGGCAGCAGCGGTACCCACCCTGCCATGAGGGCGCTGAGGCAGCAGCCAATCAGGTCACAGTCCTCCTCCTCCTCCTCCACCCTGAGACGGAGCGCCGGCCAGGAGCCCTCCGTTGGCCCCCCAGTGCCCCGCCAGGACCAGCACGCCCCCAAGGGAAGAGCAGAGGACAAGGCCAGCAAGGAGTCACGCTCACAGAAGCACATCAGGGTAACACCCCCCCCCCACACACACACACACACACACATACATACACACACACACACACACACACACAAACCCTACCTAGGAGTGAACGTCACTCTGATGTGAACGCTACGGAGTCCACCTAAGTTCGTTCACATTCTTCTAAATTAATCGGTAGACTACATGTTGAAATCACCTGATATGACGGACGTTGCCGTTAACTCAGTGCTGGTAACAGGCAGGCCTACGTGTTCATGAGAACCGTCCAGCTAGTTGTTCTCTACGAGGAATGTGAAGGACATTATGACACTAGGAGGTCTGTTTCTCCTCCCCCACTCCACACGCACACACACACACACACACTTTCCACAGTGTTACTATGCAAACAGGCCTCCCGACAGAATTAGACAACAGAAACAAAACTGTGGTTGACTCAGAACAGAAGTCAGGAACAGTCCCCGGCTGAGACCGTGTGGGGACGCTTTGTTCCGACTGTCTCATCTCTGCATTTTTAATCCCCTAGATGCTGAAAGAGGTGGTGGGGAGGACACTGAAACACCACAGGATCTCCGCCGAGCACGAGCACTTCCACGCCTGCAGCCAGAGGCTGTTTGAAATCTCCAAGTTTTACCTGAAGGTGTGTTGAACGTACCCCATGCTGGGTGGTACTACTGCATAAACAGAGACATCCCACCCCAGCCAACAAGCACATTCCGTCCACGCACACGCGCGCGCACACACACACACACACTGCACATCTCTCTCACTCACGGGTACTGCAGAGTTCTGCACGGGTCTCACGTCCTGCCTACTCTTTCAGGATCTGAAAACCTCCCGGGGTCTCCATGAGGAGATGAAGAAAGCTGCCAGCAGCAACGCCAAACAGGTGCCAGCACTTCACCTCACAGAGTACTCTCCTCTAGGAAAACAAAGTTCACAGCACCACTCAATGCATGGATGAATGAGCACTGGGAGAACTTGTCCATCTGTAATCAATACGAATGTTTTCTGGTATTATTGCAGGTGATTGACTGCTCTAATCTCTAATCAATGAGAATTTCCTTGTATTAATGCAGGTGATTGACTGGGTTCTGGAGAGGGCCTCTAAGAAGTGAGAAGAGAAAAGGAAACAATCTGGTTTTCAACTACTGTAGTTTCAAAGTCATGCGGCAACGTCTGGTCGCCATGGAAGCGTCAATCAAGTCTGTCCGGATGTGAAACTCAACTGATCTGCATTTCTTTTAAAGCTCCTTCTTTTATTTGTCTTTTACGAGGGTCAGTGACACTAAGCAACAAGTAGCCTTTGTAATTTTAAGAAAATTACGTTTTATTATTATCAATTCGCTTTTGATTGTTTTAAAAGAAGACATTGAGATGTCATTTGAAATGTATGACCATTTTAGAATTCATTTGACTGTTTATGTCTTTTATCTATCTGCATTAAGCCACTGTTTTAATGGCGTTGTATTTATTTTTTTATTTTTTCCTGTCATGGTATCATTGGTTTCAATGTAGTCAGTTATAACTCAATAAAATAGTTTTTACCAACTTAGTACTCTTTGTCAGTCTTTGACAGTCATTTAGCTTTTATCCAAAGTGACTTACAATAATTGCATTTAATGTAGGAAAAGCCAATGTACTACTACTTGCCAGAACAAACAAGTGCATCTCCTTTCTAAAACAAGTGAATAAGAGCATAATCTATTGCTGAAAGCGAAGTGCAAGAATAGGCAACTAAAAATACAATAGGTGCTTAAGAAGGAGGATCCTGGTAGTACAGTACTTCTTTAAGAGGTGAGTTTTGAACCTGCGACAAAAGATGGGCAGCGACTCTGCTGTTCAGACATCAGTGGGCAGTTCGTTCCACCACTGCGGGGCCAGGACAGAGAAGAGCTGTGACCGTGTCGATCGACCGCAGGGGCCTCGGGAGTGACGGGGCAACCAGTTGCCCGAGGTAGCAGAGCGTAGCGGTCGGGAGGGGGTATAGGGTTTGACCAGTCCTGGAGGTAAGAGGGGGCTGCTCCTTTCGTTGCCCTGTAGGCTAGTGTCAGAGTTTTAAACTGGATGCGAGCTGCTACAGGGAGCCAGTGGGAAAACTTGGGGTGGCTGAACACCAGGCGAGCAACAGGTTTCTGGACAAGTTCCAGGGGTTTAATGGCTGATGCCGGGGCCCCAGCAAGGAGGAAGTTGCAGTAGTCCAGGTGGGAGATGACCAGGCCCTGGATGAGCACCTGCGTCGTTTCATCAGTGAGGAAAGGGCGAATCCTGATGTTGTAGAGCAGGAATCTGCCAAAGCGTGTGACGGATGTGATACAGTAAGTGCAGAGAACGACAGTTGGTCATCCAGGGTCACACCCAGATTCCTCGCAGTCCGAGTTGGCGTCACCACTGTGTCTTCAATGGTGATGGCCAGGTCCCGGTGTGGACAGCCCTTCCCCGGGAGGAACAGCAGCTCAGACTTGTCCAGGTTAAGCTTGAGGTGATGTCGTCATCCACTCCAAGATGTCAGCCAAGCACGCAGCTATGCGTGTCTCCACTTGTGTATCAGAAGGGGGAAATGACAGGACCAGTTGGGTGTCATCGGCATAGCAGTGATAAGAGAAGCCATGCGAGCAAATGACAGAGCCCAGAGATGTAGTGTAGAGGGAAAACACGAGAGGACCCCCTTGGAACCCCCGTAGTCAGACTTTGCGGTTCCGACATCGACCCTCTCCATGTCCCCTGGTAGGAGCGGCCCGTCAGGTAGGATGCAAACAGGGAACGTGCAGAGCCAGCGATGCCTTTCTCCTCAAGGGAGGAGAGGAGGATCTGGCCATCTACTGTATCAAATGCTGCTGACAGGTCTAGGAATATCAGGACATAAGAGAGAGTTCGCTCTCGCGGCATGGAGTGACTCCATCACAAGGAGGGCGGCGTCTGTCGAGTGGCCAGCCGGACTGCGGGGTGTCTAGGAGGTTGTTCTGGTGGAGATACGAGGATAGTTTGTTAAAGATGGCATGTTCAAGTGTTTTCGATAGAAATTGTTACAGATATTACAAGGTTGAGGACCTCATTAGGAGAGAGGGGAGAAAAGTGGGATAAGGTGGGACGTGGAGAGGAGGGGGGGGGGGGGGGGGAGGTGAGGTTGGTGCATGGCGAGTCGACCTGCGGTGGGTGAAAGAGGATCTGATATTAACTTTCTTGTCAAAGAAGTTGGTGAAATCGTCAGGGAGAAGGGAGGAGGTGGGGGTGGAAGTAGTGAAGAGTAAGTTTGAAAGAGTTTTTTTAGGATTGGAAGCAAGGGCTAGAATTTTAGAGCGGAAGAAAGCAGCTTTAGCAGCAGATGGGGAGGAAGAGAATGTGGAAAGAAGAGAGAGAGAAAATTGAGGTCCTCTGGGAGTCTGCCTTTTCTCCATTTACGCTCAGCTATTCTCAGGCTCCATCTAAAATGGATACTTGTCACTTGTGGGGACGTTTGGAAAGTCCGCACAAGTTTAGAGCTAATTTTAGGGTTAAAGGTTAGGGTTTAGGCTTGAGTTACCATTATGGTTATGGTTAGGTGTCAGGGTTTAGGCCAAGGGTTTTTGGTGGTCCCCATATTAAGACAAACTGTGTGTGTGTGTGTGTGTGTGTGTGTGTGTGTGTGTGTGTGTGTCTGTGTGCTTGTTACATCTTTGCAATATGTTTCTTCAATGAAAAGCGTGTTAAAAGCCAAATGTGTAATTGTATTTCATAGTGTTATACGTTTGAGTTTGATTTTACTTTCATTGCTAGATTGCTTATTTTTTATGTGACTATTGCCAATAAATCACTCGGCCATGAAATAAGCGTCAGTCCCACTACATAGATCTCCAATGGGAATAACACATACTGCACAGAAAACAAGATAAAGAAATACCCATGAAACTGGGATGATCTCATTGCCATATCATGGTCTAGGTACTGAGAAGGCAGAATGACTCATTTCCAAGGCAGAAATGAACCAATAAAGTTGCACTGTATCTTGTTACACAATAGGATGACACTCCAATCTACAGAACAGATGGTGTAGATTGTCCCTCTGAAGGGAGTCTGTGGTCGGGTCTCTTCCTGTCATTATGAGACCATAGAGACCTGATGGACAGGCACCCAGAGGGGTGGACTGCTGGTGCATGATTATGGTGTGACATCATTGCCCTCACATCAACAACACACCGCACACATACTAAACCTGCAGACACACTTATATACTCGACCTGCAGACACACTCACATACTCAACCTGCAGACACACTTACATACTCAACCTGCAGACACACTCACATACTCAACCTGCAGACACTCATACATACTCAACCTGCAGACACTCATACATACTCAACCTGCAGACACTCATACATACTCGACCTGCAGACACACTCACATACTCAACCTGCAGACACACTTACATACTCAACCTGCAGACACACTCACATACTCAACCTGCAGACACACTTACATACTCAACCTGCAGACACACTCACATACTCAACCTGCAGACACACTCACATACTCAACCTGCAGACACACTTATATACTCGACCTGCAGACACACTCACATACTCAACCTGCAGACACACTTACATACTCAACCTGCAGACACACTCACATACTCAACCTGCAGACACTCATACATACTCAACCTGCAGACACTCATACATACTCAACCTGCAGACATACTTACATCAACAACACACCGCACACATACTCAACCTGCAGATACACTCACACATCAACAACACACCGCACACATACTCAACCTGCAGATACACTCACAAATCAACAACACACCGCACACATACTCAACCTGCAGATACACTTACATACTCAACCTGCAGACACACTCACATACTCAACCTGCAGACACACTTACATAATCAACCTGCAGACACACTCACATACTCAACCTGCATACACACTTACATACTCAACCTGCAGACACACTCACATACTTAACCTGCAGACACTCATACATACTCAACCTGCAGACATACTTACATCAACAACACACCGCACACATACTCAACCTGCAGATACACTCACACATCAACAACACACCGCACGCACACATACTCAACCTGCAGATACACCCACAAATCAACAACACACCGCACACATACTCAACCTGCAGATACACTCACAAATCAACAACACACCGAACACATACTCATCCTGCAGATACACTCACACATCAACAACACACCGCACACATACTCAACCTGCAGACGCAATTGCACATCATGAAAGGTTTCCATCCCAGAGAAGGGGTAGTGTAGGAGTGGACAGGTGCAGGAGATGTGATGGGAGGAGGAGTGTAGGGGTTCAGGACAAGCAGAGGGATATAGGAGGAGTGTAGGGGTTCAGGACAAGCAGAGGGATATAGGAGGAAGAGGAGAGGTGGAGGGATTTAGGAGGAGGAGGAGGGGTGGAGGAGAAATGGAGGAATATAGGAGGAGGGGATGGGGGCAGTGACTTGGCAGCAGCAGCCAGCAAACATTCCTGTCCCACACAGGAGCTTTGTTCTGGCCCCCGGAGGAACACAGGGTGATGGGAACGAGGGGTCTGCTGGGGCCCCCCTGGGAGTCTCAGGAAAGGCCGATCCGGCAATCTAGTGGTGATTTTCCCACTGTTGCCCGTACAATACTCTCCTTGGCTATCCTTTATTCATTCATCATCAGTCGTGTGTCAAGGCTTTACGCGATATTGCTGTATGATTACTTTATGATATATAATGTACAAGTGAAGGTGGAATCTCATCAGAACTTTCCATTGTTACCACACAGTTTCCAGTCATCTGCCAGGGTTGTTCCAGTTGAGGCAGTGCGTCCTCTGTATTCTCTGTCTGTTAATATGAAGTATAGTGCTGCGGAGTGCTGAACCCAAGGGCCTCTGGTGCTGGACTGCCAGCGAGCTCTACTAGTGCCTGTAGAGGCCTGTTAGAACCTGCTGCCTCCTCAGGAATGCAGTGTGGACAGTTTGAGGCAAAAGGCGTCTAATATAGCCCCCGAGGAAGGGGCTCAACACAGCACATACCGACACACACAACTCCACTGGCCCAGGCTTTCATTGGGGCCCTCAGCGTCCAACAAAGCCTTCGTTAATTGCTGATGAACTTGGAATCTTTCCAGACCTCTGATTTAGAACTGGACATTCCAAGTCCCATCAGTGGCCCCCTGCGTGTGTGAATGGTCGAGCTGAGGTATGGCTCCAGGCAGTGGACAGGGGCTGGCCGACACAACAGTAGTTTGTGTGTGAGTGGCTAGGATGCCTGCTCGTAACTCGGAACAAGGGATGTAAACACAGTGTAACCAAGAGAGATGGATGTGAGTGTGTGTGTGTGGCAGTATTAACTAAGTGCTTTCTGCTGAGCCATTCAATAACTTGGATTAAAAATGAAGTGATGAGGTGCACGTGTGTGTTTAGAATTGTTACACAACACTTCCTTCCCCCTGGTGTCTCTGCTATGGATAACGAATGTCTGCTGCATCTACAGTATGTCAGTCCTTGAAATATTGTTTATTCTTGACGAGACAGACTCTTATAAGTGGAAATGTTTGTTTGTTAGTGAAGTGAATGTGCTTTTGAAGTGAATGAGGTACAGTATTATAACCCAAAATCTAAAAGATGCACAAAGCAGTAGATTTTATATATGTAATTTATGTGCATTAACTGTGTTAAAAACTAAACCATCTCATTCTGCATAATAGCTGCCAAAGGCATCAGACAATTCTACATTTCAAGCAGCCTTTCAACAACAGAGCTTTCATACTACATTTTAAATCACATGTTGACAAAACATTTTGATTGAAACAGTAGAATGTTCTCTTAAAGTCCTATCAAACAAAGGACATAGCATTGGATGGCTGCAAAATAATACTTCCAGTATCTTTAGTACCAAAACAAAAAATAGTGTTCTTCTACAGTACAGCGTAGGATCTTGACAAAACAATCTCACTGTGTAAATGATCGTTTACAATCTCACCGTGTGTATTGATTTCATTGGTAATGCATGTGTATCTATAAATGAACAACTGAGGTCGTCGACTGAGGCATAAGGACTTTGGACCTGGGTCAAGCTGACAGGGGTCAAAATAGTTTTGAAAAGAGTGCTTGTTTGAGCCTGCTGCCTATATTGACCAATGGTATTGCTAGGCAGACGTTTACACTAACTGGGACTATTCTGTTGGTTCCATTGGTTGGTCCCAATGTATCAGACAAGCACAACCAAGCACACGATTCCAAACCACAGCCAGGTCTGACGTCTTATGTGGAGCCAGAGTCTGGGTCTTAGTCTGGGTCTCTGCCCATCTCCCTCTTCCCTCCTGTCTTCACGGTCCCTTTCTAGCCCGGGTCTGGTTTGGTTCTTAGTTGTCTTGGGCACAGTTCAGTCCGAGTGACGGTTGGGAGACACCACCTGGCGTCACTCCTCCGTCATCACCCCCTCTCCCTCCATCACGCCACCAGGCCGAGTCTGGCGATCTTGGCGGACAGGAAGGAGTGCAGGATGAAGACAATGGGCTTGGGGCACGAGTGGAGGTCCAGCTGCTGGAGAGTTAAAAATAGTAGAGAGGGGAGGATTAGATCGATGGTGTGGATAGCCAACTGGGTTGTTCTCTTTCCTCACTTGTCATTGACAGAGGGTGAGAGGTATAGTATGAGGCCCAGCATTGCCAGACATACTGTAGTCAGAGGCTTAACCCTAGACTAGAAAATCATCCTTGACCAATTAGAAAGCAGCACACAACCAGAGAGAGAACGTGGGATTCGATTGAATCAATTGATTCTTGCCATCCAGAGCAGAGTGTGAGCAGGGTTCTGATGGGGAGAGCTGCTTGGATACCTGGCTAGAACACAGCTCTTGGTTTCTGTCAGTAGCTCTTGGTTTCTGTTCACACACACATTTAAAAAAGATCTTTTCTCGAGGGACTGGCTGTTGCCGGATCTCAATATGAGAATGAATCATATCCTGTCTAACTAACAAACAGTATAGGGCATTATGTGTGTGGAAAATATGACGTATAGTCTTGTTTGCATTCAGAAGCTGGGTAAGAGCAGTGCTACCGAGATGTGAGTCAGAGGCTTTTCCATTGAGGGTCACTACTGAGGTAGAACTCTAATCATACTGTTCCCTATCGCTGCTGTTGGGTTAAAACCTTGTATCTCATTTTGGTGTTTTTTTATTTTATTTATTTATATATATATATATTTTTACATCTGAAGACCTCCCAGCCCTGGAACCAATGAAATGTATTCTAAACTGTTCATCATTTAAGCAATAAACCACGAGAGGCCGTGTGTTATAGTGATTTTATAACAGCTAGGGGGCGTTGTTAGGCACGACGCGACTATAACACACGGCCTCGAGTGGTTTATTGCTTTTATACAACGGTTACTACAGCTATTAGTGTAAAATAGACACACAGCAATGTAAAATATTAACATTTATTAAAAACGAAGCATCATTCCCTCAATTCCGCGGAGCAAAATAGTTCTCCTAACAAATGGGTTGCCAAGCAACAACGACAACTACTGTACAATGCATTGGATCAAATGGGAGGCGCATTAATACTGAAAATGGAATGATATGCGGTCCCAGGTGTGTGTTACAGCCAATCAGAATCAAGAACCAGAACTAACCGTTGTAGAAATGTAATTTTATGTTTAAAAACATTGAAATTGGAATGTTCTTTTCAACATTCTGAAAACTGAGATACAAGGTTTTTGACCCGACAGCTGTGCTACAGTATGCATAGTGCCATTAAGAGTTAGCCTACACCATAAAAGATACAACTTTATTGGCCAGCCGAGGTTGGAAATGTGTCTTTATGGTCTCAACACAAGGTACTATGCAGTTGGCCTATATCATATACTGTAAGCCTTTATCATATAGCCAGTTAGCCTACATCATGTACAGTTTGAGTGAGTCACACTGACAACACAGTAGCTAAATCACACTCACAATTTCCCCCTCTTTGCCTCCAAAGTCGAGGAGAAGCATCCTGACACCATCGTCCGAGGACATCTTGAGCCTCTCGAAGGCGTAGGTGAAGAGGGGTGCGGTCTGGCCGGCCTCCCCCTGGACCACCACATCCACCTGGTCCTCCCCCCGGGCCTGCGGCTGCTCGGCCAGCACTGAGAAGCCCTGCTCATAGTGGACTACCAGACGGCACTCCCTGCCCTGGTACATGCAGCCTGAGGGCAGAAGGGTTACAATATCAGAGGCAAAACAATGTGAAAGTGAGAGAATGAATGGATGAATGGATGAATGAATGAATGAATGAATGAATGAATGAATGAATGAATGAACAAGTGCACAGCAAACATGTCTCCCACCAATGACCCTTTGTGTCAGTGAAGCAGTGGAAGCATGTGTAAACATTAAGAGTCATTTTGCAGGTTTATTCTAATGGCAATACATTGATGCAGCCTACACTTCAACGGGAGCGCACAAGTATAAATCCTTCAATAGCATGTGAATGTGATGTAGTGAAGTTCAAAACAATGCTAATGTTTTTACAATCGCGGAAACTAAATTCTGATGTGTGATGGACACGCCCTTTCCCTTTAAGAGATCACCACATTATTTAATATTGAGAGTGCTCCGGTACCAGATCTCAGGTCCTAAATATGCCTATTGCTATTTACTTTAGTTTTGGTTAGTTATTTGGTTAAAATCCCACATGTTTCCGGCTTGCTTGATGTGCAATTTATGATGGTTGACATGCCTGAGTAATGTATGTTGGGGAGTGGTTTGGCCTGTGACCCGGAAGGGGTGGATAAAAGTGGAGGAATGGCCTTGAATGGGGGAATCCAAAATCGTGAGACTGCACCCTAGAGAAAGGCATGAGGGAAGGACTCCACTCATCACTCTACCCTTGCTGTGCGAACCAAGTTTTCATCATTCAATGAAATTAAACATTGGGCACAAACCCACTACGGGCAATACAGTAGGTGGAGAGCATTTTAGAACCTTTTAGAAAACCTGAACAAAATTAAGATGGATGTAGCTAACGTTAGCTGTGGGCCGCTTGCCACCTGTCACCGATGCAGAGGACGACCGAAGAAGAAGCCGTTGCCCGGTGCTGGTCGCGTCAATTATCCATTTCTTTTGTACGTGCAAGCAAGCCGTGTTGTTGTTAGTTGTAGCCTACTACGGCACATGGGGTTGATTACAGAGAGGGATTCAGGCCCCTTTGACAACGAAGCCGAGTGATATTGGTTGGCTTGTTATCTCTATGCCCAGCAGGCCGTGACAGATGCGAGAGAAAACAAGTCAAAACACCACCACAATTCGCCTTATTCACCTCAGCTGCCATATTGGTCAGTCTGATGTAATTAGGGATGCGGAAGTTCCCGTTGACTTCAATGTTAAAAGTTCACTGTGAAAACACCACTTCAAGAACCAAAATACAGTAGTCAAAATAACAGGCTGAATACACTATCGGGGTTACAAACTCATCATTATCAGACTGATTGTTTTTCACTGCCGTTGTTTTCGCGTTTGGAAATACATGGAGGTGAATGCAACTATGGCTCATTCACCTCCATGTATTTCCAAACGCGAAAACAACGACAGTGAAAAACAATCAGAGTCTAGTAATGATGAGTTTGTAACCCCGATAGTGTATTCAGCTTGTTATTTCGACTATGTTGGTGCTTGAAGTGGTGTTTTTACAGTGAACTTTTAACATTGAAGTCAACGGGCACTTCCGCATCCGCACCCCAGACTGACCAATATGGCTGCCAGGTGAATAAGGCGAATTGGTGCGTTCAAGACAACTCGGGACTCTAGAATTCCTGACCTCCAACTCGGGATAACAAGTCGGGAATTCGGGTAACATTTTGAGCCCCGAGTTGACGTCACAACATGGCGGCATAACGTTGACGGTAAGAATTTAATTAAGTGTGTAATTACATAGAGCATAGGCCTGTTGTGGTTTTCACATGCCATGATCTTTAGAAACGTCTTTTGAAACGAAATAGCTTCCTCACTTGCTCCAGCACACATTCGCACAGCGCGCAATCGTTGCTCCAGCACGCTGTGCGCATGCGTGCTGGAGCAAGTGAGGAAGCTATTTCGTGTCTAAAGACGTTTCTAAAGATCATATTACAGAGGCATGTGAAAAACAACACAACAGGCCTATGCTCTATGTAAGCACAACTAGCGATTCATCAAGACAGATTGATGAAAACAACCGTTTCGCGGCAGAAAATAGATTTTTAGAAACTGCATTCTAAGTGCCCCGACCACCACCATTACATGGATATACTGGCTCGTGCTGGATTTTAAATTTATTCTACATGCCTCCGAACTACACCAAAGTGATCTCGGTGAGTCAAAGGTCTTATAATATGTCGTAAATAAGGTCCAGGTTGTCAAAAATGAGCATTGTCCTTTAACAGCTATTTTACCGGCGGAATTAGCTAGCCAGAGCTGTTTTGCTAGCTAACGTTAGCTAATGTAGCTAACGTATGCTAGCTAGCTCAGAGCTAATAAATTGCTGCTGAATATATTTCTGATATTCAGCAGTTAGCCACTGTCAGTACCCAACATGGATGTATTAGGTACCCGATCGGTTCCAGCTGCCCAATCGGTTCAAATAGAATCTGAGCATGCGCGCCTAATCCATCATCATGTACAGAAAATTCACTTGGACAAACTTGATACGCGATCCGTTCTGCGATCCGCAAATACTTACGACGTGATGAACATTTAGTCCAAGAGCTAGCTAGCTAACGTTAGTTACATATTTAGACAAGTTCATAGCAACAAGCTAGTAGCTAGACAGCTAAGCAGACTAGATAAAACTAGCAACAAGTTCATAGGAGCTAGCTAGCAAAGCAGAGTAGCTAAAGTTAATAACTTGGTATGAGTATGCATAAATCAATCACCCAAAATGTTTTATTGATCAAGCAAAACAGTCTGGTTAAGTGCAACGCGCAATACCACTGTCACAACGTCGGCTACTACCCTACAGCTAGATGGTGTTGTTGCATCACTTTTAACTATAACCACAAAGCATTCTATTACACATAAGAGCTGACACTTGTGAATTAAAAATCTTACTTGGTTTAGAACACGCTGAGTGGTCGTTCAAGCTGCTTTCAAACAAAGACAATAAGTTTATTCTATGTTACGATTTGCAAGTCGGACAAATGCACAGGAAGTGAATCCAGGCAAGAGTGAGTGACTGGGGAACGAAAGCGATAGTTTATAACGTGAAAAAGGAAGTGACACAGTTTCAGGATGAAGAGGACAGGGAAGTGATGTCACACAGGAACAATTTGTAGTTTTAACAGACTGATTCTAGAGGAACGAACTACAAAGTTAGAACAACAGTCAAGTAGGAAAACAAAACACATTGGTGTGACTTGAATTTCATTCACACACTTGACTATTAGGCTACACATAAAATGTTCCGCTTGTAGCTACGTTTTATTGCTGATTCATTACATTAACATTGAATACAATGCCCATGTTTTGCTAAGTTATTAGGTTTAGCTAGTCTGCTCAGATAGCTCCTATGAACTTGTTAATATCTTTAACTAGTCTGCATATCCGTCAAGATAGCTAGCTGCTATGAACTTGTCTAAATATGTATTGTAGCTAATGTTAGCTAGCTGAATAGCTGTTTGCCACATCGTATTTGTGGATAGCAGAACGGATCAGGTATCGAGTTTGTGGTTGTCAGTGCCCGATCGGTTCCATTATCAAGTTTCAAGTGGTGTTGCGTACAAGATGATTGAACAGGCATGCATGTGCAGATGCTATTGGAACCCGATCGGGCAGCTGGAACCGATCGGGTACTGACAGCCACACTACACAGAGCTTCCTTCTAGCATTCTTTTTTTTTTTCTCCCGAGTTAAAATCGTCATGAATGCAATGACGTCGGGGGTCGGGATTCCCATCTTGGGAATTTTCCCAAGTCCAGAGTTGTCTTGGACGCACCATATATCCTTAACATTTGTCACCTCTACCGGCCAAGTTCTAAATTGCTTCAGGACCTATCTAACAGGCTGAAAGTGATTTGTCACACTTGGTGATCAGTGGATATAATATACGCTGTTCCACAAGGTTAAATTCTGGGCCCTGTACTGTTTATCTTATAGCCTACATGTTACCCCTTGACAGCATCATTAGGTAACATGGTATGCAGACGATACTCAACTTTACATCCCAAAGATTTTAGCCCCACCAAAAAAACTTTCAACTGTATTATATAAATACATGGATGGCTCAAAACTTTCTTCAATTAAACCAGGGGTGAGTTTCCCAGAGGCATCGTATCGCTACGTTCATCGTAGCACTATGATGAACGCCATAGCTTACGATGAACGTAGCGCTACGATGCCTCTGGGAAACTCAGCCCAGGACAAGACAGAAGTTATCATCATTGAAGCCAAATACCAGATAGAGAATCTGGCTTTCACAGTCACAAAAGACTAAAAATCAGGTGAAAACATAGGTGTTATTTTAGATTCTGGTCTTAATTTTGAAGCACATAAGAATATGACCAAAATAATTTTTGACCACCTGAGGAATAAAGGGGCGCCCATTTCTCTCTTTACCCTGAGAAATGTGTCCATGCTTTTATCACAAGCAGACTTGATTACTGCTCTCTTATCTGGCCTACCCAAGAAAGCAAAATCACTTTTGACCACTTGAGGAACATATCCAAGGTGCACCCATTTCTCTCTTTAGTGGACACAGAAATGTGTCCATGTTTTTATCACAAGCAGACTTGATTACTGCTCTCCTATCTGGCCACCCAAGAAAGCAGTTAGACAGCTGCAAAATGTACAGAATGCAGCAGCCCATGTACTACTGACCAAGACCAGACAGAGAGCACACACAGCCCCAGTTTTAAAGTCTTTGCACTGGCTACCTGTGAATTTCATAACTCATTTTAAGATTATTTTATTACACCTTGGAGGATGTTTATGGACTAACTGGTACATACATTCAAGGCACTGGATTTGTATACACCCTTTTAACCCTGTAAGTACAGTGCCAACATTCAGAATATTAATTGGATTTTCCCTATATTAATAGAAAGCACTGTTTCTCATCTTACAGGAACTGTTGAAATGTTGGATTTATATTTATTTATAAATGAAGATATTTAAAAAAAAAAGATTTTTAAAGATTTTTTAGATATTTTTAAAATTTTGACTGTGACGCGGTCATATGTATCCATGGCTGTTTTGTTTCTGTTTTTTATTGTATACACAAACAAAAAAACACAAAATAAACTTTTTTATGGTAGTTTTCAAACCAATTCATGACTGTGCACAGCAATATATGTCGAACATGCTTTAGAAGTGTGAGCCCTGTGGAGTACTGCAGTCCTCGACTGTCCACAGTACATCATCGTGGTTTATAAGCAGTTTGACACCTCTGGCGTTAGCCAATCAGCTATTAGTGTCGTGAAGACCTCACATTCACATCCGTTTACAGCTAAGCTCACCTGCATTAAAGTAATATAGCCTGACCATCAGGTGGGGACAATGAAGAAACTAATTAATAAATGAATGAAGGAACAAACAAATGAGGTACAAAAAAGGGATTAGAAAAAGTGTATGCTTGTTTATGCTTATAATGATTCATATTCTGACTCTTCCCATGTGGGCATTTTTAAAGATATGAGGTCATTAAAACTAATTTGACATTGCCTGTAATCTTACATGTTCTAAAATGTCCAAAGGGAAGAGTGGGAAACAGAAGGGGAATCATCACAAACATACAGTATTCATGTCACCAGCAAGTTGGTCTAGTTTGACGACATGATACATAGACAAAACTCACATTTTACAGTCCAGACATTTAGTACTTTCTTATAGTTGCTACCCGTTAACTTACTATGTTCCATTAAAAAAATATACAAGTTTTTGTTGGTCATAGTCTGATTCTCAGTCTCTCTCTCTCTGCAGTCTCCATCTACCCTATCAGATATCGCTGTTCTCATGCTTTCAATTACCACCACAGCACAGCTCATCAGAGAAGATCTCCACTGCTGAGAGCAGGATTTACCGTCTTCATTGTGCGGCTGTCGACACACTACGCCTGCAAATACTTAACGTTGGTCCTCGGAAAGCTCAGCAAATCACTCTATAGTCGTGTAATACCCCCCTCTCTTTTTTCTTTAGTAGTCTTTTGTAAGCAAAGCTAGATCACTGGACTGATAACAGGCGCAGTCAGTCAGGGAGATTCTTCGTGTGTGTGTGTCTGTGTGTGTGTGTGTGTGCATGAGAGCGTGTGAGTGTGTATGTGTGTGTGTGTGCATGACAGCGTGTGAGTGTGTGTGTCTGTGTGTGTGTGTGTGCATGACAGCGTGTGAGAGTGTGTGTGTCTGTGTGTGTGTGTGTGTGTGTGTGTGTGTGTGTGTGTGTGTGTGTGTGTGTGTGTGCATGACAGCGTGTGAGAGTGTGTGTGTATGTGTCCTGGTATTGTTTTGACAATACTCTCTCACTAGTACTTCCAGAAACTTGAGGGGGGCGAGCTCAAGCTCCTTTACCTAAACATGACTCTGCTGTTACCTCTCAGGGCACAGTCTCTGTTCTGTGTCATGTTTTGTTCTGTGTGTCACAACAATAAGGAAATCCTAGCCTGTTCCCAGACCTCTACCTGAGCTGTTCCATGCTGAGTGGCTCTCGGGGGCCGTCTCACCAGAGGGGCTTCACACACACATGCTTTCAGCTCAGAACAAAGAGGCTCCTTTCAGCCCGACTGGACGAGTAGAGAGGGGGCGCCCCGTTCTCCTCCAGCTAGGAGGGATCAGGTTGGGTTTCTATGACTACCAGACTCACTGGAAGGTTATTTATACACAGAAACTTTTAGAGTTCTCTTATGAAATCCTCCGCTCCGAAAACCTGGTGTTCCCTCACTCATAGTTAGAGCCATGGCAACCTTCTAAGTCTAGCAAAGCTATGAAAAACAGATTTGTTGTAGGTGATGCAACATGACTCTAATGCCATAAAAGGCAATTTTCTCTAAAACATGATGTATTGTTAACCTATTATATACACACTAATTGTAATAGTATCAACAGCCTTTTAATCGTAAAATAAACAATTAAAAAGGCTTATCCACTGGAAAGTCACATTGTGTCAAAAGAGAAAGTCCTTGTGATTGTGATTATACACAAGACATCCTGTAACAGCTGGATTATTTTTATAGCCTACCACTGTCAGAGAGATAGAGAGAGAGATACAGTACACACAGAGAGAGGGAGGGGAGAGTTGGCCCTGAGAGTGACAGACTACAGGAGTTCCCAGGCCAGATTGTCTGCTAGAGCCCAATGCCCAACACAGCTACTGGACCACACACAGAAACACACGCTGGCATTCCATTATAAAAATACAACCTCCTTTGTCACTATCTCTCCCATATGACAGACAAATCAAAGTCTGCCTCCCAACACCAATGCCCCCCTTGTCACCTAAGGTCATGTTTAGGCAATGGACAGCCTGTTCCCTTACATGTTTTCACAGTGAAATAAAATGAGTTGTAAATGTTGTTTATGAGTGTGATATCAACAACACTGTGGCTTTCTTCAGGCTTTGCTTGCGTTGCTTTGAAGCATACTGGTGTGTGTGTGTGTGAGAGAGTGTGTGTGTGAGAGTGTGCGTGTGTGTGTATGTGAGTGCGTGCGTGTGGTGTGTGTGTGTGAGTGTATGTGTGTGTGTGTGAGAGAGAGAGAGAGAGAGAGAGTGTGTGTGCATGTGTGTGGGTGTGTGTGTAAGACTACTGTACTCACTGGTGGTGACTTCCTTGATCATCTCAGCAGAGGCGTGGCACCCTGTGACGATGTGCCTGGTCCACAGTGACAGGTCCTTGCAGGTCTCCGCCCTGAACAGGTGTGCCTCGATGCCCAGCCTGGTGCCAGTCCGCGTGGCAAAGGACAGGGCCAGGCCCGGCTTGGGCGAGCCCCGATCTGGGCCGGAGTGGACCAGCCTGAAACCGCACACGCGTGTGTTGAGTTAAGGCCGGTGTGCGTTAGCGGGACTGCGCGTGTGTGTGCGCGCTAGCGTTACCTTGTGGCTAGCAGGGGGTAGGTGTGCGCAGGGCTGTGCCAGGCCTCTTTGATCCTGGGCAGGCTGTCGTAGAGGAGCAGATCCTTCTCCGTCACCACCACCAGCACTGGCTTCCAGCGCTGCTTCTCGCTCTCTGTCTGCAACAAACACGCACACAGGCGCGCGCACAGTTATCTTTGGGCGGGTGGATAGGCAGGCAAAAACAGGCTTGATTAAAGACTCGCTCTACATTAGACATGGTCAACTTCAGATGGTGACACATGGAAATATCACGAAAATTGTTCGATAACCCTGGTCTTAGTAAATGTATTGTGATCATCACAATAGTAAGGGACTCTAGGCTATCTATTCACCCTGACCCCAAAATAAACTCTACACCGACACCAAATACAACACTGGCTTGCACGACATAATAGAACATAACAATTTTCATTATGAGAGCTTAACTATACTGCAGCAGTACAATCCCTGGAATTCTAAGCCCCGAGGCTCTCTTTGAAGTTCCCAGTCAGCTATGAGCTCTGAGGATTTGGAGGGTATATAGGCCAATCTTAAAACATTATGAACGTATGTTGCCAAGTAACCATGTTACAACATGATATACACTGATAAGGAAATGGTTACACCCCATTAAAATGTGTCGCAGACACATTAGCCGCAATGGCCATGCGACAGCCAATACCACAACAGACCTTTATCACACCATCTACTTAAGCAGATGTCAAGTGGAAGGACATAATGAAGGATGTTTATAGAAAAATCGAATTATGATCTTCATTGGTGAAATGCATTCCCTTCAGGGCTGTCATCGCAATGGGGTAGTAGGCATAATGGTAATCCCTGTTCGTCATAAGGCGTGCAGTAGCCGCACACTACCACACATTGTAGTTGAAGGCAACCGTCATGAACACACAAGCCAAAGTAACCTAAGAAGATATGGGAACCGGAGATCTACTAAGGCTAGTCTTAGAACTCGGTTCCGGAGAGCTAACCCGAGGCATGTACTGTTCTGTAAATGACCCTCTTATCGGTGCCTTAATGGCTCCTATATCAGCTCTCATCCCCGAGCAGAGCTGCTGAGGGTCTGCCTACCATCCTAGCCGAGCAGACGCCCCGGTGCTGCCCCTTCACAGGCCGCTGCTGCCCGGCCTCGAGGTCCAGCCACGCGTGCCCCTGCCCTCCCAGCCAAAACCCGGCCTAATGAGAGAGTGATGAAAAGAGGATTTAAAATGGAGGGGGAAAAAAAAACCTCCCAGTCATGCTGAGAACAGTCATCCTGGATCAATAGCCAACCGGATGGGCGGCGGAATCCACCGACTCTGGCTGCTTCCAGGGGAAAACCTTAGCAGGACGAGTTGGCGAGTTTCTGAGAGAGCCTGCCTGGGTGTCAGTGGAATGTTTTTATGGCGTCGCAGGTAACTGCTCGGACCGCTGTAATATGGTAAGTCTCCTTATGAGAAACACATGTTGGAAGTAACAGTAGGAGAGACTGTGAAGTCTCCGTTCTGTTCTGACGTAAAAAAAAATTCCCTGTGCATCTCGGAGACATGGCAATGGGAGATCCAGCAATGAGAGGGGGAGCCTGACGCGGTGTCAACAGCGGCACTAACCATCAGACCAAAAGCCCAGCCACACACACACACACACACACACACGGTTAACACCTTACCTTCTCAGCCAGCCAGCCCAGGTGCCGGATCTCGCGGCTGCTGGCGATGCCAGTCCGGCCCGTGTACTCTTTGACCTCGCCAATGACCTTGGCGGCCAGGTTGTCAGCGGCGGACTGCATGGCAGAGAACCAGGCCTGGGCTGAGGTCTCGTCTGGGCACCTCAGCACCACTGTGTGCCTGGCATCGGGAGAGTGGAGCTCCACCTGCCTGGGACACACACACACACGCACATTAACACACAATGAATGATACCCATATAACACGAGTGGGAGTTTATGTGTGAGTGGAGGAGCTAAGGCGCAATCATACACTTGACTCCTAAAGAGCATTTATAAATCAGATCAAACTGCTCAAGAAGTTCACAGTGCCCCGCCTGCAGACATAATGGCTCACTGATACATTGAGTTTGGCAGAGCAGAGTTTGATCATTGGATGATGAATGTGCTGCTGGTTAATGGTTGTATACTCTGGGAGACCTGGTGTAACCATCCACTAGCAGATCAACTCCAGGTGCTCGGCAGTTAAAAATAGCGGCCGTCTGATTTAGGAGGAGCAATGGCCCGGCCAGATGTACGGTATTTTGGCTCAGGAGTGTTTGCATTCGGCTCGGTCCGAGAGCTTCCTGGAAGGGCCCCAACGAGTCCTCCCCCTCCTCTGACAAACTCTTCCTCAGCCTCCCCCCTCGTCGTCAGAACCCACGCCCCCTCCTCATCCTCCTCATCCCCCCATCCCTCTCCTCCTCATCCTCCACCCCTGGTAAACGGGGCCTCTGACATGGGAACTATCATGACCATTAACTGCACATTTATAGCGCCGGATTTAGAACAAGGAGAGGAGAATCCCACACTGCCTTTTCTGGTCAACGCTTGTGACGCGCGCGCGTGTGTGCGCATGCGTGTGTGATTGTTTTCCAATGAGTTTTCCCTTCAGTGAGCACAAGATCAAAATAGACTGAAAATCCTTGTATGAGTTGTATTCTTATAAACAGTGACATTGTTTGCAGTGTGTCTTCTCTGTTCCATGTACACATTCTCTCCCAGACTGAATTGCTACAGCATGTGCTACAGTGGCCTTGACAAGACACGCATCTGCAAGCTTGTTTTACTGTATTTCCTTGGACATTTATTGACAACACGTCATCTCATATCATAAGCTTGATCACATTCTACCTTCAGTGACGTCCATGGTTGATAGTGGAACAGTAAGCATGAGGCCAGTCTATCTTAAGCCCTGTCTAAACGTGAGTGGAAACCTCGCTGACAGGTTTCTGGGGAGAAGAAGATAAATCAGCTGTAAATCTATCACAGGGCACTCTCCTCTCCTCTCTCCTTCCTCTCCTCTTCTCCCCTTCTCTCACCTCCTCTGCTCTCCTCTTCCCTCCTGTCCTCTGCTCTCCTCTCTCCTTCCTCTCCTCTTCTCCCCTTCTCTCACCTCCTCTGCTCTCCTCTTCCCTCCTGTCCTCTCCTCTCCTCTCTCCTTCCTCTCCTCTTCTCCCCTTCTCTCACCTCCTCTGCTCTCCTCTTCCCTCCTGTCCTCTGCTCTCCTCTCTTCCTGTCCTCTCTCCTCATTTCCTTGGCTCAGTTCTCGGGTTTACTACTACAGGGCTACAGTATCAGAAACAAACTAGTGCTAAAAAGGTGAATATTGTAGTACCAAATAAAGCAACAAGACATTGTAGCAAGTCTTGCTGAGATAACGGAAGCCATTGCTTCACATAAGCAGTCTGGTTTGTGGTTAGACCCCTTATTGACAAATTTCCTGTTCATATTTTGGTTAGACAGAGCTCTGGGGCCTCATTTATCATTGAGGTACGCCTTCTTTTACACGGTCTTTTTCGCGAGTTCAGGCGTACGCCATTTGCCCCCCCCACATTGCGATTTATCAAGCCGTAAGGGCGAAAATTTAGTCGCCTTTCTCCGCGCTTTTGTAGGACACCTCTCCAGTTGGCGTACCGATTTACACGGTGTTCTACGCCCTTCTTGAACACAGGGGGAACTGGCGACGCAGGTGGTGCGTCGGTGAATTACTATGTTTGACGGAGAGAATAAGAGCGACAGTTCATGAACGCACAATCATGTAGGCTAATAGCCCAATTCAGCACCAACATATATCGCAATGCAAGATTAGACGTGTCCTCTAACCGGCTCATTCATGGTCCGATATGGATTTGTTCCCCAAACTGAACCTATGCGCTGTCCAAAACCTTTCCGCGCTATATGTCACACACCTAATGCAGGCACTCCATCAAACGGCAATAATTGACCAATTAGATTGTCATTAATATGTGATCATGTGGACCTGTTTGCTCTTTGGTAAGCATATAAATGACAGTCCTCCTGTGCGTAATGCGAGCCTAAATGAATCCGGCGCTACTCGGCCTACTGGGCGAGATAGAACTCCAAAGAGGTGACGGCGATGGCGACTGCACCCACATAAGGGCACCATCAGTGAATGAATACGTCTATGTGAATCGCTAAAATGTGCACACTAGAAATACCCAAATCATATGTGACATGCTCATCACAAGTGTAGTGGCACGGTGGCCTGGCTCCACGCATGACTCATTCATCCTGGCGCACAGCAGGGTAGGGGCTAGACTGGAGGCAGGCGCTGCGCGTGACGGCTGGCTTGTTGGTGTGTCCATAACCAAGATACATATTCTTTGTCTTATTTACTTTTAATCTTTATTAGCATTTTCCATCCATACAACGACAATACAATAAAACATAAAAACCTACAATAACAGCTTATGGGTACATCCATCCATGCAGCTTTTTTTTCTTACTCAAATATGACAATTTTAATATTAGTGGTATCATCACACTTCCTTCTATAATCCATCCATTTTTCCCATCTCCCTTCAAACTTTCCTTCCTGCATCCTCAATGCATGCGTGAACCTCTCCCTAACATACATCTCCTCCACAACACCCAGCCACTGCTCCTTGGTTGGGCGTTCCACCTTATACCAAGCCCTCGTTATTGTCTTTTTACTAGCAACCAATAGTACTTTCACTAGGTATCTGTCCCCTCCTTGTACATCATCCCGTGTTATGTTTGCCAAGATATATATTCAAAGCTGATAAGAAGGTGGAGGTCGTGGCGCTGGAGGCTACAACTCGCGGGGGCATGACCGTCAGGTCCAGGACCACTGCAGACTCCCCCTCCTCTGAGTCCGACCCCACGTCAGAGTCTGGAGAAACAATTTCAATCATTTTCTTTGAGTTTGTCTGTGAACTTGATTATGCATTAAACATTTCATTGTGCAGCCATATTCATTTGATATGTTTTTCTGTTGGCAGCCAAATAAATGCTTAAGTGTGATTTACCGGGTGATTTAGATGAGAGTCTTAATAATGTGGTCTAACATTATGAAGTGGTCATCTGTGTTATCGTTCCCTGTTTTTGGTCCTGAATCAATCATAGCCTACCACAGAATGTGTGGAATGTTTGCTTTCCAACACTTTCAAATGTAGGCTCGTACAAATAGCTTACCTTCCGAAGATGATTTTCTTTCCTCGCGTGGACCTCACCAACAAGCACATGCACCTCCGTCTCCGAAAAGTTTCTCTTCTTTCCGCGTTTTTCCATAAACGTCTCGTCTGTCCTAATGCTCCACATTATGTCGGTTCCTTCCGGGGAATCCCCGTTGTTCGCTGTCATAGTTTTGACCATATATGGTTGAATTTGGGCGTGGAGAGGGCGGAACACGGGGCGCGTGCGCGTACGCTCTCTTCCCCGCCCGTCTCGGATTTACCGTGCAGAAAAGGGCATACGACATTTTTGATAGATCCGAAAAGCGTGTAAATATTCTCGTCGTACGCTACATTGTGCATTTTCCGCGTTTTCGTCGTACGCCCTCTTTTACACCTGAATTTACACGCTCTTTGATAAATGAGGCCCCTGGGCTGACATTGCTAATGCTAACCCTAACCTGAAACATAAGTCTGATACTAGTATACAATGCTGAGACCAGCATACAGTACTGAAACCAGCATACAGTACTGAAACCAGTATACAGATCAGACCTTATAGGGGAACTCTCAAAGGACTCCCTCATAAGAGAAACTACTACTGCTACTTCAGGACACAGTACTGCCCTGGCCATCAACAGTGGAACCAACGAGATTCAGGGTTTGTTGACAGGTCTATAGTCTTTCTAAAGCACTGAGTGTTTTTTTTTGTTTGTCCTTGTGTACTGCTAATGCAAATTTCCTGTGGGATCAATACTTGGGTTTTTTCCTGAAATGTTTGGATGCTCTCAAACAAAGAGCCACACAGATCCCCCTTGAGATGGTTAGAATTCTTTGGGCTGGGGCTATGTATTAAGCCGTCTGACAACTTAAGCAAACTTTGAAGTCAGTAATGTGGACTTTGAAATTGTCCTCAACGGCTTTGAAGTGAGGAGGTCTGACCTATTGAAATACTGAAAAGTTAAACCCAAACTTTAACAAAGACGAGTGAGAGAGAGAGAGAGAGAGAGAGAGAGAGAGAGATGACATGATGTTCATGCTCAGGTCCCATGCTGTGCTTTAATGACTGCCATATGTGTAGCCAATTATAACAGATTCACCTTGTCAATAGCGGTGGTCCCCCCGCTCTAAGTTCTGACACAATAACTAGGAAATGACTGAGAATTTTCTCATGATTGCTTCAAATGTCTCCCTGTGAAAAAGACCAGGCCAAGTTAAAGACGCAGCAAACATGATCAATTAATCCCTTAAGTCAGGGGGAAATCCGGGGACAAAAGAACGTCCTTTATCTCAGTGTTGTATAGAGGACAGCAGTTAATTAAGTTAAACATCTCTCTCTCTCTCTCTCTCTTCCCCCCTCTCTCTCACTCTCCCTCCCTCTCATTTTCTCTCTCTCCCTCACTCTAAACAGTGAACTCTGAATATCTCGACAGGAAGTTGAGATGGTTATGTTGGAGCAGTGCGCAGAGTTGATCGGTGCCGAAGCAGGGAGACGCACAGGAATGACTAGTAAACAGAGGAACCCTGGACGAGAGTGTGCTCTTACCTGTTCTCAGGGTCCGGGCAGGCCATCCCTCGGGTGATGTAGCACATCTTTAGGGGGATGTACCTCCGGTCCCCTTGTAGGGACATGGTCGGGGTGCTGGGGGGGTCGGGGGGAGGGCAGCCCAGACGTGGTGACTCTGGTGGGGGGGTCTCCCAGCCGATCTCGGACACGGGCGACCCCTTCTTCACATAGGGGGTAGCTTCCCGCATGTACTTCACTGAAATGACAAGACACAATGAGGAACTGTAGAGAGTATGGACACTTTATTTGGCATAAGGGTTTTGTGTATTGTAGGTTTTTCTTTAGAGATGTGTTGTGTATGTTGTGGGTTTTTTTAGTAGATAAAAGTTTTAGTTCTTGTGTATCTCAGGGAACTACTGTTTGGCAGTACCCTCTGGCATCCATCTTTCCACAGGATTTGATCCTAAGCTTGTCCGAAAGGTTGAGATCGAATTAGCAGTATTCTATACGATAGCCTTAATCTGTCCATTTGGCCATGTGGTCCTTCAAATAAAATAAAACTGTATTTGTTTACGCATTTCATACACAGAGGCAACACAATGCGCTTTACAGAGAGCAATGGGGGGGGGCATACAGTAGGTCCCACCCCTACATATTCCAGAGGGAAGCAAAAAAACAGTTTCCCTCTTCGTCCAGTGAATTCATACAGAAGCACATCTAAAGCACTGACTACATTTAACATGTTTCTTAACATACTGCACGAACCCAATAGTTATGATAGAGCATTCTGTTATTATGACCACTGTTATGATTGGCTATCATCATCAAGCATTTGTCTTGTGGACATTTTAAGTCTGACTAAGACAGTTCAGGGTAATACTGACTAGCATTCACAGTTATAGAGTGACCATGTATTACTGTGGATATCTCAGCCCCAGGACCAGTGTGTCCATATGAGGTGACCTGACTGCCCACACACAGGGGTCTGGACAACTCAGAAACCGCTGGGAGTTTAGGGCAGTGACCATCAGGCATGCTGCACACACACACACACACACACACACACACACACACACACGTACTGTACTGTACACACTGTACACTGAGATTACATCACACCTCATCCAAAAGACTGCTCATAACAACCCTGTCTGAAACCAATACAAAGTCAATTATTTAGAGGGAACGCAGGCCTATTAGTAGTCTTTGCTGTGAAGTGGAAACAGATTGAAGGACTGACAAATAGCCTATAAGTGCAACATAATAGGCTGGAACCATTAAGCACGCCGACACTGATGTGGCCATGTGGGAGAAGGCCTGCAGTGGCTCGTCATCAGGCTAGTGTGCTACAGTATCTGTGGGGTGGCGGGGCCATCATCTGTGGGATAATTTAAGGATGATGTCTTTCAGACGGATGAGTATCCTGTCTTCTTCCCTCTGCTTCCCTCTCCGGCTGTCCTTACAGTACATGACTGCTGGTGGTATAGTACTTCATTGCCTTTTCTCTCATAAGATTGTAATAGGTAGGTAGGTAGGTAGGTAGGTAGGTAGGTAGGTAGGTAGGTAGGTAGGTAGGTAGGGGGGTAGGTAGGTAGGTAGGTAGGTAGGTAGGTAGGGAGGGAGGTAGGTAGGTAGGTAGTGTAGTACGTTATTGATCCCTGGGGGGAAATTGTGGAATAATAATAAACGTCATAAGAATGTGCAGTGAGTCGTGTAATGCAGCTATCTTGCTGCGAGAATGACTGTGGATCGTCATGGGAACTGTCAATCATGTACCACTAAGTAACATAATATGACTTGCTGACAATTTGTCCAGTCTAATGGGCCACACATTTCCTTTTACTCATCAAGTGTGCGTTGGGTCCCGTTATACTTTCATGGTTCCAGAGTGAAACATATCAGCAAACCTCAGCTGCTCCAATCCCCATTTTCATTTACACACTCTGAAGCTAATGGAGTCATTAACTCCTTCATAAGTATGATTGGGGACTATATCATAGCAATGGAGGCTATTGTGGAGTCCAGCATGTTCCTCTGAAATAACTTGAATGTCTTTCTCTCTAGCATCAGATGTATTCTATCACCAAGGCTTTGTGCTTCCCTCTTACGCAGTCCCAATCATTAGAGCTTGTTACATTCAGCAGAATGGAAATCTTTGTTCTGAAGGAAATGAAAAGAGAGAGAGAGAGAGAGAAAGTGAGTGAAATGCAGCTAATTTACAGTAGCTCATAGGGGAAAGAAATGGATTTGACGTGTAACTTCTTGAAGAGGAACATACTGCAGCAGAAAACGGAAAAGGGCCTTTTCACCATCTCTAATTGCCAAGTGGCCCTCTTGTTGTACATTGTCCGGGCAGACATTCTCTTATTGTACATTCTCCAGACAGGTACACCCTTCAGCAGCAGCACAAAGGCTCTTTACAAAAAGGACTTCAAGTAATCCTTTTCCACTGCTTGAAATTTACTCAGGGCTGCACAAATCGTAAATAATACGATTATTAATCGTAATCGTGATTATGACCTCTGCATTAATTAACCACAAAAGGCCGCACTTAATGTGATTAATAATTAGGTTTTGCATTGAGTGTGCTGGGGGCATGTGGATGAATCATGGGCGTTTATGCTGTCTGCGGTTCAGGAGGTAGTTATGCACAATGCATATATGCGCTGGTGCCGGACCAAAAAAGTCAATGAAGTGAGCCAACCTCGAGAACAAGGAAGGAATGTCCGCACACAGCTGCTGCTCCACTGTGATATTTCATGTGCTCGGTACAACGTTTTGACCTCGGTAAGGTGTTCTTCAGGTGAAGTGTTGACTGACCCGTGACTATTTAAGCAATCTCAAACAGGTCACATGACAATAGGTTCAAGTGCTACCTGGTGCAAATTAGCTACATAAATACAATAAATAGATAACATCACCGTTTATGCTGTCTGACCAATCACACGCGTTCCCCAGCATGTGAGCAATTTCCATGATAGACAGCATACATTTCTCTGATTTTTCATTCACCACCCTGTTGCCCTTGGGATTCAAACCAGCAAACTCAGCTACTGGCCCACTATTCTGACTTCAAGGCTACTGCCTGACTCACCTCGTGGTCAGTTGCCTCAGAGGGCCTCATATGCACACAGGCGTGGAGGTGAGGAGAGATTCTCTCATGACACACGGCCAGTCACCTGCTGTAGTCTAGACAGTACCTGATGACATAGCCCAGACCAGCATGAACGCCTCCAAGCATAACACAGGTGGTTTGGTGACCTTGATGTGGCCTTGAGAGAAACTGACAATTTGCACTGTCCCGGCTAAGCGAATGCCTTGAGAGAAACGGGTTCAAATCCCACCTCAGTCACAGGAGTAGGTGATTGGAATATGATTCACTTCTTGGTGAGTGTGTGTTAATACTCAACTGATCTGATATTGACCGCATGGTGATGTGGTGTGTATGTGTGCGCCTGCATGTCTGTGTGTGTGTGTGTGTGTTTGCGTGTGACATAGACCCTGTGAGGTGATTTCCTGGCTAGAAGCAGATGATCTCGTCCTCCTGTGCTAGCATATTGGTGATGAACATCCCTGCTGTCGGCTCTGTGGTCGAGGCCAAATGGCTGAAACTGAACAAACAGATCGGGTCCTGTAAGTGAGAAAGTGCAGCTCCTCTAAAGTAACTCACAAATCAGATGTTTCCTCATCTTCCTTTCGTTTACTGGGGCTGAATTCATCAAACAAAATATAGCCCCTTCCTCACTGTGTTGCGTTGTGGGTCAAGATCATCAATTTGGATCTTTATTACATTTTAGAATTTAAACAGTCGTGAACATAAACCATTTTTCTTTCTCTTGCTGCCTTTACCACAACAACAACAACAACAACAACAAAAATATATTATTTAGCTAAGTGGTTATTCATATACATTGACCTGTTGGGTCTCTGCAGGGAAAAGTCACCAGGGTGTTTATGCTTCAAATTAACAACCTCAACTGGTATTTTTTCTGTTAGCAGAGTTAGCTAGTGTTGGATAGACTAAATTATATGCTTTTCAACTGGACAATAAAACATTCCTGGAGTGGTGTAAAGTACAAACGTGTGCGTGCGTGCGTGCGTGCGTGTATGTATGGGTACCTAATGTAGTCCTAGACCTGCCATCTTTGTGTCCTCCACAGGTGTATCGAGTGGTCTAATTGGCTCTAGTGCATAGAATCCTATGCAATCAGACAAATTGACACACCTGTGTAGGGCACATATATGGCAGATCTTGGACTACATTTAGTACCCATGAATAGGCTACTGAGCGTCGTTGCGCTGGATGTTCTCAGAAATGTAAGGCATTCGATTTCGAAACATGGAGATACACCTGCATACTCCCTGACAAAGCAATGATGTTAACAATCGCCAAGTAGCGACCGGTATGTGTGCTGTAGTGCTATTGGATAATGCGTCTGTAATAAAACTTGTTTTCAGTTAAATTATAACTTCAAACATCATTGACTACAAACTCTCGAGTGAAAGTTCACCTCCCACCTTCTAGGGTCACCTCTCTCCCAGCTCGTTTGAGTGCCTGCACCGCCTCGTCGTGCGTAGCGTCCCGCAGGTTCCCACCGTTCACCGACAGAATAGCGTCTCCCACATACAAGGCTTGAGTTTGATCCGCTGCAAGATCTTTAAAAATCTTGCTTATAAGTATAGGCATTTTATTTTCTTTCCCGCCCTTGATGCTGATGCCAAGTCCCCCGACCTCTTGTTTTATGACTTTGACACATCTTTTGCGGTTGGCGATCGCCTCTGGCACTTGCTCCGGTAAATCGGTGAAGGCTGTCCGCGCCACACTTTTGGGACTGTTGGTGGGACCAGGGTGACTTGTGTTGTTCCCGTAAGACCCGTTGGTGATGCCATTTAGGTTGACATTGTCGCCCAGGTCTTCGCAACTCAGCGTAAGTGCTTCTTCGTTCAAGTTGACCAAAACTTTGTGCCATCGGTCCTTCACCAAAACCTCCAAAAATCCACTTTTGTGCACTCTGCGTCCAGAAACCGCTGTAGCTACCGCCATCTTTGGAACATTCTTAAAATGCCATGATATAGCCTACACGCTCACTCGGACTTTACCCCCGAACTTCTCAGCAGTTTCAGCGTTCAGTCCTGTACCTCGCTCTCTCTGTCTGGAACGTAACCGCACTAGTCAGCTCCAATAAGCCCCATATCCTCTTTTGGGTGGAGCAACACGGTTGGGCAATCCCACGGCCACGGGCAAATCAAGTTGTTTATTTTTCTCACTCACGCTGTCGTGCTGAAGTGAGATATGCACTGTATCCATTTAGGAGAAACGTGATTATATAAATAAAGCAATAGGCTATATTATAACAACATCACTATACTCATCCAGACGGCGACGCGTGTCTAAAAGGAATGCGCCCATGCTGGTTGGGACAGCTGTGACCGACCGCGCGACCTCGACCCCTCAGAATCGGGGGTCGAAATAAGTTATTATTTCCCTGGTTGTAGCGCGTTCTGATGTTGAAACATCTGATGCAGCGTTTAGCCTACCTGTTTAAATTAGTGTAAACGATTTTATCTGTGTAAAACAATAGGGGGTTGTGAGCAAAATAATAGTATAACCTAGGCTACAACCTTTTTTTGCTCTCGGAGGGTGAGACAACTTGAGAGCAGTGTATCTGCGCCATCTGGTGGTGATCAGAGGAATGTAAATTCTCTCCCTGAAGCCGATTCGTAGTGTCTGACATCTACTGGAACACCATCTGCATTTAAGTGCTCTAACTAGAAGGACTAGGATAATTCAAGACAATATCTTCATGTTTAAATGAAGCCCACAGGGCATTCATTTAAGGGACTGTGACTTCTGTTTTTTTAGGCCAATTTGCAGGCTGTTATGCTGAACTGAAAAGTTAATTGCGTCATGGGAAAAGTATATGAACAGATTTACTATTAATAAGTGCTGGCAATGTAAGAAATTAATATTTAGAATTTGAAAACAAGCTAAATCTATCCTTACGTCTTCAAAGTTTTTTCTTGGTATCCCCAAGCCCCCCTTACTCTCTTGCTCTTGAATTATTCATAGGTTTGATTGCAGAGGTATAATTATACTATTCTGTATATTGTGTGCGTGTGTGAACAGTGAAGTAGCCCACATTCTCTTTCCCTCTGTATTAATGATTTAAACCATCTAATTAGTATTATTTGTTACAGCACTAGGCCTATACCATAGGGCTGGCTACTCCTGGCATTGCTTGGTCTTGCTCTGTTTTGGACAAAATTGTGGCAGGTGTAGTATTGCTGATAAAGGTGTGATGGTATATGTGTGATCCTCATCCACCAAGCAATTGGAGAGAAATAAGTTAATTTAGTGAGAAGACGTGCTATTCTAATTAGGCATACAATGTCTTTTTCTTTTGTACTTTTATATGCAAATTAGATATCAAACAAAACGTAACATTCTTTGTTGTGGTAATGATCCTCAAAACAAACAAACAAAAATGTTGAAATTCATGATCAATAATCTGTTTTAGTGAAATGCAGGAAATAGGTTACCATAATCATGTCATCTAATTAGTGGAGTGTATTTACATGAAGACCCCATTGTCCTCCCCATAGACACTGAGCCCAATTTGAGTATTAATGCAATGCTCAACCTAGCACTGAACTCCCTTCAACTTCTTCCTTTTTTATGTGAATAATTTCCATTGAGTAACACATTACGACACTGTTTAGAAAAAAAAATCCTGGCACACATTGCATACTCATGCTTGTATTTATTAATTATTAAATAAAGATTTAAAGTGTAATTTATATGCGAAGATATACAGTAAATCTGGCAGAGTTGCTGGACAGAATTTACGAGTGCTCCAAGTAGTTATAAAGAGGGAGGATTGTAATTCTTTCTGTGCTGAAATATGTCTTCTGTTCTCCAGTAGGCAACTTTGCATTATGAAACAGCAGGACGCATGAGCGCTGCTCATTAAGAAGGGAATATAAACCTGCAGTAGGTTTAGTTAGTGTTCTCTCATGGGTTATTCTGGACAAGAAAACTTACAGAAGACCCAGACGACTCTGAAAACATACTAACCTAATGCAAGAACAAAGTAAATCCTCTCTCTCTCAGGGCAGGCTATAATACTTAAGCCTAGCTAGAAACAGCTTAGCAGAATAGTCTCCTAAGCAAGCCTAGCTATAAACAACAGCTCAGAGACCTTCGCAGCATTACTCAGAAACTGGTAACTATCCAGCCAGGCTTGAGATGAAAAAAGTACAGTACATCAATTGTAAGACAGCAGATGAGTTTCCTGGTCCTTCCAAGCATCTCTCTCTCTCTCTCTTTCTCTCTCTCTCTCTCTCTCTCTCTCTCTCTCTCTCTCTCTCTCTCTCTTTTTCTCTCTCTCTCTCTCTCTCTCTCTCTCTCTCTCTCTCTCTCACACACACACACACACGCAAATACAATACAGTACATGCCAATGCCAATACTGTACTGTGCTAGCCTTAGGAAATGGGTTACACGGTTACATAAAGCATGTTTAACTTAACCCGTTTTGGTTTACACATGTTGCAACTGTGTATGATTGAATCACCGGCCGGTCCTGACCTGGCAGGCGCTGGGGGGCAGTCTCACTCAGGGGTACATTTGTTTCGACAGTGCTGTCATGCAGTCATGCGCGGGGCCGCGGGGAGGAGAAAGACGCTTCCCCTGTGAATCAGCCCCACTGTTCATCCAAACGGACCTCCACTGAGGGCAGCGGGGGGGGGGGGGGGGGGGGGGGGGGAGAGCAGGAAGATTGAGGGGAGAAAGGAAGGGGGAGAGGGGAGAGAGGGTAAACTAATGGTTCTCCCGCTGCCATCTGCCTGGCCCGAGCACAGAGAGCCGACATGAGCCAGGCTGCATGGAGCCCGTTCAAGGTCCACTCACGTCCCCGCTGGCCTCATTCCATCTCTCTATCTCTCCGCCACTCCTCTCCTTATACCCAGTAAGGCCCTCTCTCCCTCCCCACCACGTCTCTTTCTCCTCTCTCCCTCTCCGCTCTTCTCCTCCTCTATCTTCTCTTCTCTCCCTGCTCCGGACCCCCAAACCTCCCTCTCTCCAGCCCTGTCTCCCGCTGTAAAGTGAGCCACCCTGTCCCACTCGGACACCACAGAGGCTCCAGGACCTAAGTGAAAGCAGGCGGCAGTGTGAGACTGTGCGCAGGGCTTCCGTCATAGAGGCAGGATGGACTCATTAGGGTGGTTGTGAAATGAGAGTGTGGGGGGGTGGCGGTGGGGGGGAGGTTTGCTGGGTTTTGTTGGGTTCATCTGGATCTGTTCCCTGGGATAAACTCAGAACCTCAAACAGAAAGGCTGCAGAATCCAACTAGGCTAGCATGCTTCATGTGGAACTTGTGGGTGTGTGTGGGTGTGTGTGACTAGCTTGGTTATTATGAGTTGATACACTACATGTGATGTCGATGAAAGATTACTGAGCCCAGATATACAGTATTTTTACAGAGCGTTTATGAAAGCCCACATTGTTTTTCCAATCCATTTTTCCATTTTCCATTTTAGTCATTTAGCAATCAATCCAAATTCCAAAGCAAATTCAGTACATTGCTTAGTTAGTTAACCAACTGTACATCCCAGTTATGATCATGTTAGTCATCTGTAAAACCTTCAATAAGAACAAGTCAGTGCTAGAGAAAGTTTTTTATTTATTTATCTATTATATTTAATTTATTATTGTATATAGTACATATACCAAAAGTTGAAGTAACATTGGATAACTGTCGAGGAGGATTACAAGGTCGAGGGGTCAGTGGAGTAGGAAGCAAATACACAGACAATGATAGTTCTATGCTTTACCAGGCTATGACAATTAGTCAAGGGAGTTACTGTAAGTACCATGTTTGATCCTATAGGCTGAATCTCACTACAATTTTATGTCACACGGTAACACTTGTCTGACATTGTTTGTCATGTTGATGTTGTATTTAAGTTTTGACACATGCTGTGTCTCGTTTAGGGAGTTGTCGTGGCTACGCCTCGGTGAATCGCTGGAGAGAATGGAGCATGTAGAGCCAGATTGTAATTAAGTTCAGTTCCTGAGTGGATAAACAGTCCCATCCAACATGGCTTCCAGTGATGGCCACAGAGGCTTCATCAATCACTCTTACGTCACAGATCCTAAGGAAGTATGTTTTTTGTTTTTTTTAGATCATTTCCCTCAAAATCATAATTAGATTGTTGATCGATTACTGTGATAATTTCAATGTGGCTTCACTGAAGGAACAATTTTCATATTTTGTGACTGTCAAGTCTGAGAATCCTACTTACTTTCAACTTTCAACTAAGGTGCGGGCTCTGGTTTCTAGAAGGTTTTACTGTGAATACCAACTTTATGTTATGATTTCAGACTAACAAATTGAACGTTACTGAGTAAGAACACAAATCGTAAAGATGAAGTGGACAACTGGCCCTATCATCCAGTTCAGATGAGTTATATGCACAGCAAACACTGGCATCGGCCACTAGAGGGAGGGATCTGCACATCGGTCTGTCATGCTCAACTGGCAATACTCAGTCACAGCTGTGCTCACTGGGACATGATTATCCTTGTTGTGTGTGTGTGCGTGTGTATCCGTGCTTGTGTGTGTGTGTGTTTGTTTGTGTGTTTGTGTACAGTATGTGTGTGCGTATGTACAGTATGTTGTGTGCGTGTATATGTGTGCCTGCAAACGCCTTGTTTATCACCAAGGAAACCAACTGAGACAAATCCTCGCCAAGAAGAGGGAGCTTAGACAAAGCAAGCTGAATTCGCCAAACATGAAAATGGGCTGCAATTAGTTTTTTGGGGGAAAAGTACCATTCTGATCCTGACCATGCAGCAATGCCTGTTTGCTTGTCGGGCAGGCTGGGATGTAGCTCTCTGGCCAAACTTTGCTGGTAAATCCTACCCTTCATCCAGACTCCACACAATGTCGCACACATCTTGTCAGGCCATTTTTCTCCTCTGTGATTTTTTGTGGTGTTTTTTTACTCACTCTTAGCTTGATTATGACTTATGACTGAGCAGCTGCAAAGCTACGCGGTGAGAATGTCCAGTGCATGGCCCACAATGCATCAGTGCACTCAGTAAACGCACATGTATGCCATCTTGGTTCTTCTGACACGGGTACCTGCCACACAGGCACAAGCTGAGGAAGTCCTTCAGAGTAGAGGCCCCTTGATCCTGGTCCATCGGCCTGACATTATCATTTACACCATTCCATAATGTTTTAATCCAGATCAGGTTCCCCGCTTATCTGGCAGGCTGGCATTCTTGTCCCTCAGACTTCTGTACCCCTGAGTAAACTGGGAACGGATTCAAGGAGGGGCCTCTTTGGCAGAGGAGCTGGAGTCGTGCGCTGCTGTACATTGACGTCGGGGTCGTTCGCAGTGGGGGTCCCCCTGGGGCTCTCTGCGTGATGATGTCACGGGCCTGATGAGCACTTGCTAGACATCTGTTTGAGACACGTCTTTGTTGGGGGAAAAGGGGGGGGGGGTGAGGGGAGAAAAAAACAAGGGTAGACCCCGGCCCCCCCCCACACACACACACACACACCACACACGCACACACACACAATTTTCCTTCGCAATATTACCTCAACCGCTCCAGGCGGGGTGTCACCTTGGGAGGATGGGAGGAGGAGGGGCACTTGCTTTTAAATGTGGCATTAAACAGCTTTGGGTGGAGTAGTCTGGCGATACAGAACAGACCTCCCTCTCCCTCTCTCCCTCCACACACACCCCTCTCTCTCACTCCCTTTTTTCTCTCCCACCCTCCCTCTGCCTCTCTCTCTGTCTCTCCAATCCCCTCATTCACAAGCTCATTTACTTCATAGTTCTGAAAGGAATCACTGAGTCTGGATATTACCTCAGGAGGCCAGAGTCTCCTGCTTCTTTCCCAACATTGTAGGCCGCCAGGCCCACCTACTTAAAACTTTGAATCATGCCTTCACATTACAGCAAAAAACAAACACAACTGACAGGTGATCAACGCTGCTTTCTCTGTTTCCATGTAGACAATTGACTCATTCGCTGTCTTCCCTCGGGAAATAAGAATGCTGAATCCCAACATTTCTAATTTCGACAGACCATAAAAGGTGTTTATGCGAACATGAAGAACAGATGCGGGTTCCCTGTCCATTTCCATGACGAATGATCTCTTTCCCCATCGGGTCTGAGTGTCTGTGTACAGCTTAAGACAGGCGGGACTTCCAGGGCCACCCAGGAAGGCGACGGGATACGTGTGACCTGCCCTGCGAGCTCTCCCCTCAGCTCTCTCCTCCGCTGGCCGTTAAAACATTTGTATGGCTTAATTGAATGTGTTAGGGCTAGAATAACCTACTGGCCTGCCAAAGCTAGTGGGCCTGAAAGGGAACGCGTGTCAGAGCAGGATCCCTGTGCGTTGGTTGAAAGGAGCCAGGAAAACCTTGGTTCCAGAGGCCAGCCGGGGGGGCCGGTACTGCTGGGACCGGGGCCGCGTCTCGCTCCGGCTGTTTGGACCCTTCGGCTCTGCTGCTTTGCTTCGGGTCAGGTCGTCCTAACCGTCGGATCAGATCTCCAGCCCCAGAACACACGGAGGGCTCAGACGGATGAGAGAGGATCCACGTTTATGTGTTCTGACTCCCAGAACTTCCACCACTCCCTCGCCGACGTGTAGCCTTTTGACGGTTTGTGTGCGTGTGTGTGCGTGTGTGTGTGTTAAGGGGTGAGAAAAAGGCTTTCAATCATGCGTGTCCACATGAGGTGTGTGTGTGGCTCATGTCTTGACCAACGACCCAGGGAGTCTGTCTGAGCTGACAGAGATGTCGGGAGCTGGTATGTCTGTGGAATGCGTCGGCTGTGGTAGAATTTTAACCTTTCTCTGTGTGACTGGTATCATTTGTGCCAGCATTTTAGTGGTAGCATACAAGAAGCGGCAGGATGGTTCAAAGGTCGATGACTAACAATGACCCTACATATTGTAGTAGACACAGCAAAAGGTTTGGGTCTGAAGGTTGATTGAGTGTGATGGATGAAGAGTGATCTCTGGGTGAAGGCCAGGTGAACCCTGACTCTTCACACTGTTCAGTGATAGGATTTGCATAATATGGCGACGGTGTCAAAGGGATCATTAAAGGGTTTATCCACTAAACAGTACGTAAACAGAGTTGTACTGTCTGATCATTACTTTCCAGGGAGACTTTTCACTGACTGACTGTGTCACACTTGTAAAACAACCCCCCCACCCCCACAGAGGTAAACTAGTGTATGCATTTGAGAATTAGGCTACTTGTTTCTTGTAAATAGCTTTTTCAACCTATACTGCTTAGCAAAGACAGAGGCTCCATGGCGGGAGTCATGACTTTTCAATACAAATACCAGGATGTTAGGTTTTTCTAGCCTGGCTGCACAGACCCAATTCTCAAAAATGCGAAGGGTCTGGAAACTCACAGTTGCTTTCCGATTCCCAAGGGGCGTTACCAACGGGCTTAGATCAAAATGCCTCTGTACGCAATTGGATAAACCTACAGCCAATCAGAGAAAATGCCTTTACGGCGCTCCTCTGTTCCACCATCCTATTAAACCCGCCCCATATTAGATAAATGGCTGTGATTGGCACAAACAAATTTCTGTTTGAGCGGATTCCATTGGAACGGTCGGATATCCAGACTGATCTGCGGAGTGTAATCGAATGTGAACTCGCGAGATCAGGCTGGCGACGCCAGGATAAGGTTTTTCAACATGGCTGAGAAATGGAAGAACAGTCTAATGTGAAAAGAACATAGAAAGTGTGTACTAACCTACAAACATCAGTAAAACAATACCTATACAGTACCTACAGTATACACGGAAATTCAAGCAACGCTTTCCACCAAAATCATATAAAGAAATCAAAACCCTCACAGACAGAGCAGAATTACAATTCCTAGGAAGAGAAAAGCCCCACTACTCATTCTTAGCAATACTGTACATGTATGAAACCTGCCATAACCTCAGAGACAGCCAGTGGAACAATGCATAACAGTGGAATATAAGTCTGTGTTGATCATATTTGTGTCTTTTGTGTTGTTTATTATTATTTATTATCATTCATTGTGTATGTACACGTTTGCATTGGCAATACTTCACAAATGTCTTGTCATGCCAATAAAACAAACGATGACACTTCATTTCATTTCACTCCATTATTCATTCTGAACAGGCTCCCATTGCAGCTGTTTTCCGAGATGGGCGTTGCTGAAAAAGGATTCCTCAGCGATTAGTTCATCCCCTAACCAATCACAGCATTTGGAATCGCATTCAAAGGACACTGATTGGCTTAGTTGTAATTCCAACCAAGAAATCACTCTGGACAAGAGCTGTCCAGACCCTATATTGCATTTGAAAACCTAAGTGAACGTGTGATACAGGGGCAGTCGCCAGGCTGAATAAAGCATTGAATGTGCATTACATTGTATAAATGATTTGTTAGGAGGGTCTCCATCTGGATGTTGACCTCTACTGCTGTGATGTCACATTATGTTTGATCATGACTTCATAAGGGCCGCAATGATATAGTTATATTACAGAAGCTGAGCTGTGTCCCAGTCTCTCTACACTGTACAGCAGGCCTTCCTGTAACCACTCATAACAGCCTTTCAAGTCAGATCACAGCACTTCGTTTCCCCAGTTAGTGGGGATGTAGTATTTCATTGGGAGAGGCACACCTCCAATCAAAGCATCACTTCTGGAGTATTTGGGCAGGGAGGGTCTCATTACACACGACGGGGTCTTGTCAAGGTCTGGAACAAGAGCAGAGGGGAGATCAATAATCCCATCAATATTGATTACCATGACGTCAACTGCCCCGTAAATGACGTGCTCTAATCAAACAATGATGTGAGGCACATTTTCAGGTGATATAAATCCCCCAAATGAATGATCTGTCCTGTTGGCTGACCTGCACGTGTCGGTGTGAGGGAGTTTCATCTCTATCTCCTTCTCCTCCCAGTATGATAAACTGGCTCCGGTTCCAACCAGCACAGATGGTCCTGAACATGACGCCCTGTAGAATAGCTCCCAGTGGAGAGGCTAACATCAGCCGGCGAGCAGATGGAACCGGTTATGAAAATCCGACGTTTTGAGATTTGTGGTCATCTCTGGCAGCAAATGAACAGGTGGATGCATGTAGTGCCTTATTGCTTGTGCTGTGAATTCACTGCAGGTCACAGAATATAGAATGAAAAAGGTGGTTTTCATTCAAATGTCACCATAGCTCATAGGCTATTGACAACTGCATTTTCAAAATTATCAAGTGTAAATAATCTTCCTCTCATCAGTGGCCAGGAAGATGCCAGCATGAATCATGCTACTCCACCTAGCATCCTATGTAAGCGAAAACATCCTGCCAGAATCCCAGGGCGGCTTTAGGCGTGAGCGAAGTACTGCGGACATGATCTTTGTTGCTAGACAGGTACAGGAGAAATGCAGAGAACACTGCAAAGACCTGTACGTAGCTTTCATTGATCTGTCCAAGGCCTTCAACAAAGTAAACCAGGAAGTTCTATGGGAAGTACTGGGGAAACTGGTCCAGGGACATTTTACGGCAGTTCCATGACAGGATGCAAGTCTGTGTGAGTGTCGGTGGCCAATCCCTATTCTTTAGTGTGGATGTGGGGGTCAAGCAAGGGTGTGTTCTAGCTCCGACTATTTTTTTGCATTTTCCTCTCCACCATCACCCTCCTCTCTCACACACTCCTGGATCCCACCGATGGAGTACAGATACAGTACAGACTGGATGGCAAGCTCTTTAATATCTGCCGCCTTCAAGCCAACACCAAAACCACCACCCAACACATCCTGGAGCTACAGTATGCAGATGACTGTGCTATCCTCACCCACTCACCAGAATCCCTACAGCGTGCACTAAATGTGGTCGCTTCCTTATACAGCGCCATTGGTGTCCAGATCTACATTAAGAAAACGCAGATAGTCTTGCAAGAGTCCATCCCCCAACCACATGCGCCTACCTTGACCTTCGATGGTCATCTTCTCGCCATCGTGCCACACTTCACCTACCCTGGTAGAATTCTGTCCTCCTCCTGCAACATCCATGACGACACCCAGGTTCACACAGATACACAAATATCAACTGAACAAATACAATATATAATAACAATAATAATAATAATAATAATAATACAAAGAAAACAATATTATTATTATTAATAATAGTAGTAGTAAGAAAATAATAATAATAATAATAATAATAATAATAATTAAAAACAGTTACAGGTCGAAGTATAAATGCCAAGAGCCATAGATTTAAACTCTGCGACTGAAGGAAGTACCTCAAGCTTTAGAGTCTGTTGTAGAGTATTCCAGGTTTAAGGAGCATCATGGACAAAAGCAGATCTACCGAGTTCAGAATGCACACGAGGAACCCTGAAAACAAGCCGATCCTTTGATCGGGTCTGGTAGGGACCAAGGCTCCAGTCCAACAGAGACGAAATGTATGGTGGAAGTTTACCAATAATGGCTTTGAAAATAAACAAATACCAGTGATAGTTACGCCTTACAGAGAGAGGAGACCAGCCTACCTTATCATAAAGAACACAGTGGTGACTGTTATATCCATCACCCGTAATAAATCTTAGGCCGGAGTGGGTAGACAGAGTCTAGGGGTTTCAGGGTAGTCACAGAAGCATGTCTATAGATTGTGTCACCATAGTCTAATACTGATAAGAAGACAGCTTGAACAATTCTCTTCCTGCCATTGGCTGGCTCAAATCCAAGGTCTTCTAGAACAGGAACATAAACATGTCCACAAAGCAGCTGTGTTCGCCTTTTCACACTGCTGGCTATCAATGTCAATGTCATTTTATTTATATAGCACCATTCATACAATTCAATGTGTCGCATGCTTTCCATGGTTCGGACACCTGAACCCCTAACAGAGACACATACGGTGCCATTCACACAAATCATTGTAATAGTGCTATCCATAACCAGGCCAGTCACCAATGAATTCCTGACCTTCAGGAGCAGAGCAGGCCACCGAGAGCAGAACACGACAGGGTGCACAGAGGCCCCAACGCTGCAGGGCCCACCCTTCCCTGCGCAGAGGCCCCAACGCTGCAGGGCCCACCCTTCCCTGTACAGAGGCCCCAACGCTGCAGGGCCCACCCTTCCCTGTATAGAGGCCCCAACGCTGCAGGGCCCACCCTTCCCTGTACAGAGGCCCCAACGCTGCAGGGCCCACCCTTCCCTGTGCAGAGGCCCCAACGCTGCAGGGCCCACCCTTCCCTGTGCAGAGGCCCCAACGCTGCAGGGCCCACCCTTCCCTGTGCAGAGGCCCCAACGCTGCAGGGCCCACCCTTCCCTGTGCAGAGGCCACCACGCTGCAGGGCCCACCCTTCCCTGCACAGAGGCCCCAACGCTGCAGGGCCCACCCTTCCCTGTGCAGAGGCCCCAACGCTGCAGGGCCCACCCTTCCCTGTGCAGAGGCCCCAACGCTGTAGGGCCCACCCTTCCCTGTGCAGAGGCCACCACGCTGCAGGGCCCACCCTTCCCTGTGCCGTACACCCCTGCTCCTCATGTGGCGAGATCTGCGGATCACCAGTTGGTCCGCACAGCCACATGGGTACGCACCTGCGAAATACACCCCAACTACTAATAAACACCCAACTAATACATTTGGAGCCACGTCATCGACATCAATGGACTGCCTGACAAAAGCAACAGTTCAATTTCACTTTGTTCAGCTGTGTGTGTGTGTGTGTGTGTGTGTGTGTGTGTGTGTGTGTGTGTGCGTGTGTGTGTGTGCCCGTGCGTGTGTGTGTGGCCTGCAACTGAAGAGAGTGAATATATTTAGAACTGTAGTTAGCCTAAGCTAGCCTGAGACCTACAGTACAGTAATCTTACAGACAATTCTTTGCAACTTTGCAGCTTACAGAGTTACAGCCCACTCATTTGACAAATCAACGTATCTATTGTTGCCTTTAGAGAAAGAATCTAAACCCAGCAATTTGGTACTGTAGTGATTACTGTATGTTTGCAAAGTGTTTATGGATGCCATTCCAAACCAACATATTCAAGCCTGCAAAATAATGTCTGTTTGTTCAATAAAGCAACATTCTAGCAAGGCTACAAGACAAGACAAGAGTCAACTATAACCAAGTTGTAGTAAAGTATTGTTTGCCATGAGCTTTTGTTTTTTGGGAACACACAATGATATTTGAGCCTTGTTGAAAAGGCCCTCACCTGGTGCACACAAAGTTTCAGTGAAATTCCTTTGAAAACCCATAGCCTATCACAGCAGAATTAGAACAGTATTATGTCGCACATTTCTCCTGTGTTAGGGAGTACTGTAGTTCCATAACATGCGGGTTTAACTTGGTCAATAAATTAACAAGGTATGAACATTCCCACCCCCTATACTGTACCTTCCTCCTGTCACTTTTTTTTTGTTTATTTGTTTGTTTGTACCTTACAAGCTGTGACCTCCGGAGCCAAACAAGTCTGTTCACACACTGTGCCTCTCTCTCTGGTCTGATAAACTTAGGTTGAAACAGACCCTCCTCTATTCACTTAGAGCTAGCTGACTGCTGCTCTTACTGTGTGTGTGTGTGTGTGTGTGTGTGTGTGTGTGTGTGTGTGTGTGTGTGTGTGTGTGTGTGTGTGAGTGTGTGCACGTGTGCGTGCGTGTACACTAGTATTTGTGTTTGCGTGTGCTTTTTTGTGTGAGCGTCTACCGTATTTCTGCAGGGAGGACTGGGTCTTTCATTCTGAAGTAGTTTTTACAGTGACTCAGGACCAGCAGATGCTCAGCTGCGGTCAGCAGGTAGCTGTGCCTAGTCCTGTTTAAAATGGGCACTGTAACACAGTATTGTTTAAAGTATAAATACTGCCTTTATTGAGACTATAGAACAATACTCAGAAGGAGGTTACTGTAATAAAAGGTGCAAGGCATACAGATATGATCTTTTAAGATTATTTGTTCTAGAGTAAGGAGAGACGAAGTTGTGCAGGAGAACCGACATCTGCCTACCTACCTGCCTACCTCTACCTACGTCGTTTGACGTGTGGTGATGGCATGCAGATTTAAGACAAATTACCAACCATTGACCAAGCGTTAACCGCGTGGTTGCTGCGGACCGTTCCACGTCCCTCCATCCTGCAGGCCGTAGGAGGGCACATTGTTGACATTTTCTGGCCAGGACTTTAATAAAACGACACAGCTGTTTAACATCTGTCAGTAAGTATTTACCTGCAGGATGGACAACGGGTGGTGTGGCGGACTGGCGGTGTGGGTCAAGCGGGTGACACACCACTGAAAACATGACCAGAGTGGTCGGTTCGGGGAGACTGGGATCTGATGCTGCCGCAGTCCTTTGGCAGCTGGCCATGTCACGGACCCCAACTCCGCCTGATACCACACTGTACAGTAAGAAATGTATCTCCTGACTGGAGAGACATATTTCTATGAAATATGAACTAACTACTAACTTTAACTAACTTTGTGACGTGCTCTGGAGCCAAGGTCTTTTCAACAATGGTGAGAAGTTAAGGGCCTGGCAGTACAAGGGACTCCCTGTTTGGCTTCGTTCCTTATCTACTGTGGTCTGGCCGCCGAGAGCCGGAGGAGACAAACGTATGACCCTTGAGCCAGACCTCAGAGATTGGGGAGTTTTTTGGAGACATGCCCGGGACGGCCAGAAAACAGGGATTAGGAGGAAAGTGAAGATAGATATCTCTAACCACAGGAGAAGAGATGGACAGAATACTGCTATGGTTGCTCAATGCTCGATACTTTGCTCAATGCTCAATGCTTAATTAAGTAATTAAATTATTGACTAGAGTCCCCCTGGTGTGAATACCTCAGTAAAATCACGTCATTTAGAGTCCACTGCATTATTGTCAAAATTCTGTGTCTGGTGAGGGGGGTGTAAGTCTTATTTTGAGTCAGTCTCATTTTGTGTCATTTTTTCTACAGCTTCACCGCAGACCTCCCCCCCCCTGCAACAGAGGCGCAGTGTGGACCTCACTGCACCGACAGGCCGGCCTCTGCTGGACGATCCATACCAGCCTCACTGACCTCACCTTCCACAGCGCCCTCACATCAGCTGTGGAGGGACCGCACGCACGCACACACACATACACACACACGTGCACGCACACACACACTCTCACCGTGCGTGCACACACACACACACACACACACACACACACACACACACACACACACACACACACACACACCTACTCTAACTCTCTGAATCTATGAGGCCCTTCCTTTCATTCTCAGACAGATTGGGGTCTCGGCCTGCGCAGCTCATGGTTGAAACAGGCAAGTGACTCTCTGGTTATTTAGGAATAAATTCACACAGCTGCTTCTCCATAGCACACATGTACAATATGTGCTCTTCAGGCCATAAACATGGAGATAAACCTGATTGTGATCAGAACGCGCTCGCTCATATAACTTGGTGGTCTTGTTGCTTATTGTCTCATTCACTCAGTCCTCATTGTTTTTTAACGATTTCAGCTGGATCTCAGTTAAAGTCGTTAAAGATCCATTAGAACATATTGGGCTTGTATCCCAGGCCCTGAAGTCAGATCCTGGGATTGTCTGTAGTCCAAGAGTGGGCTTCATCTGGGTCAGAGACCAGAGTTAGTATTTTTTGGCCGAGTTGCGGGAGATTTTCTTAAGGGATCTCTAGGGACAGGGAGACAAAGAGAGAACAGATGAGAGACAGGTCAAGAGAGCACTGAGAGAGAGAGGGATGGGGAGAAAGAGAGGAACGTTACGAGAGAGAGAGAGAGAGAGAGAGAGAGAGAGAGAGAGAGAGGGCGGCCACAGACAGACAAACATGGCGAGAGATACAGACAGAGTTACAGACAGGCCGACTGGCCGACTGCCACGGGGTCGTCTCAGGTGGCGGTGGAGGAGACTGGGAGGTTGCGCTCGGGAGCAGAGCGGCTGTAAACAGCTGTCGGTGAGAGGGCGTGCCCGCTGGGCAGTGTGCGTGTCCTGAAGGGACGCCTTTCTACCCGTCTGTGAGCTGTGGGGGGGGGGGGGTAGTTTGAGGAGGTGCAGGAGGAGGAGGGGAGGAGGAGAAGGAGAAGTGGGAGAGGAAGGGAGGACAGAAGGGGCTGCAGGAGACAAGGAGGGGAGGTGAAGGCGAGAGGAAGGAGGGGTACAGCGAACGGAGGAGGCGAGAGACGAGGGCAAATGGAGGACAAGGGAAATTAACGGAAGCAGAAACGGCTGTCCTCGGTCGGCTTGTATCTTCTCAATGACAGCTGCAGTGTGCCACTGTCTGGTGGTTAGAGGACTCAGCTCGGTAAAGAAACAAAGAGCATGAATGTGCGAAAATACTGTAGATTTCCCAGTGTTTGCACGGTGGTTGTGAGCTTGGTTGATGGTGACAGAGGCCAGGGAGATAGCCGAGATGAATTCCTTCAACGCTGAGAATGGCCAGCCCCATCGTGTCAGCATGTCAGACATGATAACTGTTAGTGTTATACACAGTCTGACCGCAGCCTGCCCGAGCCAAGGCCCAGCCCAAGATCAGCATGAACATATCAGGCCTTAAATACTCATCGTGTTTCTCTCCAGAAGCACAGAGATTAAATGATTTGAAGATTTGAAATGATTTCAAATAGTTTCGAAGATGCTTGTTACAGTACTACAGACCACAGACGTCATGTTGTTCTATTGTAGGCTTCAGGTTTCAGGTTTGTTGCAGATTTTTTTTGGGAGAGGATTTCAACTGAACACATGAAAATCCATCTGGCCTCAAGTCAGTAGTGAGGCTGCATTGCACAACTTCTACTGTAACTGCCCGAATGTATTCATGATTGGTCAGTTGGCGTTATACTGTACATTTGTTCAGCTTGGTCATGTAAACTCTGGTTGGTCAGCTGCTCTAAATACAACCCTGTAGGTCCAGCATGTCTCAGCTCTATATCGCTTTAGCATAGGCAGTGTGCTTGGTATCTGTCTCTCTCTCTCTCTCTCTCTCTCTCTCTCTCTCTCTCTCTCTCTCACACACACACACACACACACACACACACACACACGCACGCACACACACACACACACACACACACACACACACACACACACACATTTTTTTTTTCTCTCTCTCTCTCTCCCTATCAGTTCAGTTCAATTTCAATTCCTTTTCTCAGTCTCTCTTCCTTCTCTCTGTCTCGTCTTGTTCTCTCTCTATAGCTGCCTAAATGACTAATATCGCTCTCTATCTCACTGAGCCGTTCCATCTGTGTGTGTCTTAGACATCTGTTTTGGTCTCTTCTTAGCCAAGACCAGTCACTATTAGACCCTATCTAATGTCTCCACTTACACTATGGCTTAAACTCACAGACATACATCAGGCGTTTGACATGGCTGCTTTATTTTTGGTGTAAATGAATATTTAAAGTCTTGTTGTACTGATGATGTAATGATGGTTCAGACAACTAGAGAGTGATAGAGGGACGTAATGTGTATTATGGCTGGTCTCCCTGACATGTTTTGAGCCTAGTATTAGACCAAAACACACGTCAGTGGAAAGTCTCAGTGAAAGGGCCTCTTAGTTCTAGGCTAGGCTTAATCCATGTGAAAGCAAAAAGCTATCCAAGTCTTAGCCGTGGGGTGGGGGGGTGGCACAATGACTTGCCCCCACTTTATTCACAGATGGAGGGCTCGTCTGAGGACAACCTTTCTTCAACAGTCTCTTCTGTCGACTAAAATATATGTACAGGGTGGACAGAGGACACAGAGTGCAGTCCAGCCAGCAGCCAGCATGCCGAAAGGCAAGACCAGATCCTGTCCAAAGCCCACGTCTGCAGACTACCTCACTGCAAGGCAGCAGGAACATAGGAGTATATCAGTGGGTAGGCAAGCAGAGACAAACAACGTTTGGATAGGAGTGTGGGAAAGCGCAATGGTTCAGGATTGAGGTGCCAAAGATGCAATTCGACAAGCCCAAATATCATCCTCTCACCAGGAGGATGTTCTCTTGGTCTAATGTGCTTGGGCTTACGATAATGGTGGACTCGGGTTTGATTCCCTCCAGATACTCTCAGACCAGCAAGCAAATCCCCCAACGTACTCCAGCCAGGGGCCACGCTGTCAGCAGAGGATTTGTATGGTGCTCCAAGGGGAGGTCTCTCTGGGGGCCAGTGGAGACATTTCCTTGGACTGGGTGTAGGAGGAGGAGGAAGAACATGTTTGTGTCAGTTGGGTGTGTTTCCTTCGCGCTCTATCTGCAGTTGAAAACAAACAAGCAAATGAGCTGGATGTGTTGGGGGCACCCTCTGATGAAGGACTTTTTAAGGAAAGCTCAGCCCGAAGTCTGTATTTGATCCTTTTTGTAGTACTGTAGTATTAGTACTCTTCATCTCCAGCACCTCAGAAACGGTTGGCTGTGTGCAACAGATCTTCTCTTGATTGGCTGTGTCTGGAAAAACGGGTTGGGACTGTGAATCTTAAATGTAAAATAAAGACACACTTTCCAATGATATAGCAAACTGTTCAGTGGCAGCTACTGTATGTTGGTATCTTGGACCGACTAAATGTACTATAGATAGATAGATAGATAGATAGATAGATAGATAGATAGATAGATAGATAGATAGATAGATAGATAGATAGATAGATAGATAGATAGATAGATAGATAGATAGATAGATAGATAGATAGATAGATAGATAGATAGATAGATAGATAGATAGATAGATAGATAGATAGATAGATAGATAGATAGATAGATAGATAGATAGATAGATAGATAGATAGATAGATAGATAGATAGATAGATAGATAGATAGATAGATAGATAGATAGATAGATAGATAGATAGATAGATAGATAGATAGATAGATAGATAGATAGATAGATAGATAGATAGATAGATAGATAGATAGATAGATAGATAGATAGATAGATAGATAGATAGATAGATAGATAGATAGATAGATAGATAGATAGATAGATAGATAGATAGTACACTCATTGCAAATAAAAAATGACCTGTATAATGTAACTGCAGTACACATTAAGTTTGTGTCCAAGTGAGGGCAGGAGTTAATCACTGCAGCTGTGCATCCCCCCCTCATATTTTCACACACACACACACACACACACACACACACACACACACACACACACACACACACACACACACACACACACACACACACACACACGCGCAAATGATGAGGGGCTGATATAAATAACACCAGTCCAGTGGAGTAGCACATAGACTGACTCCAGAGAGCAACAGCAGTCTTCACCTACCCTCAGAACATCTGAGAAAGTACTTCAGGAAAACTCAGTGGGCTTCAGAGGAAGCATTTGTCCTCAAATGCTCCGTCAGACCACAGAAGGATATGCAAACACAGATGCAACTATAACTCTCCTGATGACATGAGTGGGTGAAACTTTAGTCTCTGATGGTGGCTGAGGCACGCGGGAGAACTTCTGTTCTGTGGCTCAAGGGTACAAGAGAAGAAAACTTCCTTCTGATATTTTCAGGTACTGTAGATGTGCATCTGTTTGGTTGGTTGGTTGGTTGGTTTGAGTGAGTCAGTTAAGTCTACAATAGGAACTCTCACTTACAGTATCTTCTAGATGGTAAATGGACTGCACTTATATAGCACTTTTATCCAAAGCACTTTACAATGGCTTCTCATTCAGTCATTCACACGCCAATGGCGGCAGCTGCCATGCAAGGCGCTAGCCTGCTCAATGGGAACAATTTGGGGTTGAGTGTCTTGCCTGAAGACACTTCGACATGTGGACAGGAGGAGCCGAGATTCAAACCGCCGACCCTGCGATCATTGGGGCGACCCACTCTACCTCCTGAGCTACAGCCGCCCCACAGCCACGCCTTTAGATGAAGTCACTTCCCGTCTCCATCTGATACATTAGCTGTGTTTTCCTTCACACTTGGCTCAATGAAACATGTGGGTTAAAAGGGCCAAGAGTGGCACCGCGTCACACGCTTAGAATCCATTAGCTCTGTGAGTGAGCACGCCGTGTTTTATGACTGATGTAAACAGCCCTCCAGATGCTGTGTACAAGACAATTCCAGTAGTATTGACATGCCCGGCTGCATAGTTCTGCTATTCAACCCTCGCTCTCGGAGCCAGACTGCCCCACCCTGAAGGCCACACACTCTTTCTCCCAAGGCTGAGGTCAGAACCTTGCGTGTATATGACTTGTGTATGATTTTTTGATTGTGTGTATATGTGTGTGTGTGTAGGTGTGTGTGTGTGGGAGTGCACGCAGGAGTGTGATTAGCGTGCATGTCAGACACTGACGCCCCACCCTGTAGAGACTGTGTTCAGAGTTGCGTTCAGGGCCAGAACTGAGACGTGTTAGACATGTGCAGCCCGAGAATCAGGAAGTGCCCTTGTTTATTCAGCATCTGGAGAAAAGTGGAATCACAGCCTTCCCTTGGCACCTCTAAATCACTGGCCCATAGCAGCTCGTCGACAACACGTCTACCATTAGCTGAATTAACTGGAACGGATGGATGTTTTTTAGGGTGTGGTGGTGGTTGGTGTGTGTGCGCCTCTATGTACAGAACCTTGTCAGAACCTTGCGTGTATATGACACTTGTATGATCTTTTGATTGTGTGTGTGTGCTGATGTATCCGTGTTTGTGTGTGTGTGTGTATCTGTGTGTGTGTGTGTGTGTGTGTGTGTATCTGTGTGTGTGTGTGTGTGTGTGTGTGTGTATCTGTGTGTGTGTGTGTGTGTGTGTGTGTGTGTGTGTGTGTGTGTGTGTGTGTGTGTGTGTGCGTGTGTGTGTGTGTGTGTGCGCGTGTGTGTGTGTGTGATGGGACAGATTTTTAGGTTCAACTTTGTGTTCTCAACTTGTATGCATGACTGCAGTAAAAATGTCCCTGCAAAGAGAGTGTTGTGTTTTATGTTCCAGCTGTAGCTGTAGTGGTTTGGTAACGAACTGGAGGTTCAGTAGCGAAATCCGAGCCTTCGAGCCAAGATGGACTTTTAGCTTTGGAATGGGATACTTTGGAATGGGTTTGATTCCTGCCAGATATGATACATATCTACCACATTCATTAAGGGTTTGGAAAGCCTGCTTAGGGAACACATCGTAAATGTTGCATAATGTTACTACTTCTTTCTTGAATAAGGTACGTTGTAAAAGATAAGATTTCAATTGATTTTATTTGTTTTACTGCTTTACTGTAGCGAACTCAAAGTAGACTGTTTTTCATGGCAGTGCATTGTTGGCTTTCCTCTTCCCATTCATTACCATCCCTTCCACCAGTTTCTGATGCCATTTTGAGGAAAAATAATAGTTACAGTATTAGTTTTTATTGGAACCCTGTGGACAGTACAAGGTTATATTAGGCATGGTGAAGGTTGAGGTCCGTTCTTTCCATTGTCATCCCCTGAAGTTAGGACACCAGACAGACATCTTGTATCCCCTTCATTTTGTCTTAGGAGGCTGAAGTTCTACAATCTTTCTTCAGTCTGTTGAGGGACAGCGTTCTGTGGAGGGATGATGACACCACCCGCAATAAAACAGTTTGTCCGGAGATGTGTCCTTTGAGGTAAGACTGGTAGTCGCTGAGCCAAGAGCAGCAGGCAGAAGGACTATAAAGTTCTTGAGAGACCCAGATGAAATACGACTCTGACCTGTTGCTTTCCCATGGTCATATAAGGGATTTTTCACACCTCTTTGTTCCGCACCAACCGGCAAAAGCCAGCAGGAGATCGGCTATAATTGGTTGGAGAAAGAGAAACTGATGAAGACTTTCTGCCCACGTTTAGTATCATTGTAATGCTTAATTTACGGGTGATATGTTACGAATAGTTTTGTTCTGTTTCATTTATGTTTTATGAGTTTTAAAGCTCTGCAGGAAAACAGATCAAGTGCTAATGTATTTTCCGTTGATCCCAAAGCAGGTCATTTGTAATCTTATCACTATGGAGTACAGGATCCAGAGGTGGCTCGGTTGGTTTAACTGCTTATTAGTATTGCCTTGTTCACTCATGTGGCCAGGGACTTGTCATCCCATTTAATAATGGGTTATAGTTTTAGGCTGGGTAGTATAACGAAAAGTGTTGACGTTATACGTTAACTTAAAACGTTATATTACGTTAAGTTAATTGGAAGCTCCTGTGCATTAGGCTTTGTTTAGGACAAACTCCTTAGATCATCTTTAGTACGAGTTCCTGTGTGATTAGCACAGACAATTTTAGAGTCCTGTTTAGGCCAACATTTGTAGCCTTTTAATTACAATTGGATTTCTTTGCCTTTTTACTATGTTTTATTCACCATTGTTGAATGTGTTTTGTAACAAATACATTGATTGATTGATTGATTGATTAATTGACTTCCCCTGCCAGCGAGTGTGTATGGACGCCCATTACCATTGGAAACTCCACTGGGTCTCCCACCATCAACAGACAGTTGGATTTTATTTGACTGACTGTCAGTATTGCTGACTACATCTCTGCACTGGCCTGTGAGCGGCTAAAGATTCCCCAGGCAGAGCTGGTTGATGTTGCTAGGGAAAGGGATGTCTGGGGCCCCCTGCTGGAGCTGCTGCCTCCGCGACCCGACCCCGGATAAGCGGATGGCGAGGGATGGATGGATGGATGTCAGTATTGCACGCATGTACTGTACAGTTGAGATTTTAGATGTTGTATACTACTAAAAACACTGTTGTGCATTTTTTGTATATTTTGCATATTTGTATATTCTGTGTACTTAATTAGTCCCTGATTGTGCCATTTTGTTGTCCTTACTCCTGTAGCACAACAATCTCCCCTTAGGGATAAATAAAGTAGGTTATCTATCTATCTATCTATCTATCTATCTATCTATCTATCTATCTATCTATCTATCTATCTATCTTTCTATCTATCTATCTATCTATCTATCTATCTATCTATCTATCTATCTATCTATCTATCTATCTATCTATCTATCTATCTATCTATCTATCTATGTCTGTCTGTCTGTCTGTCTTCTCATTTTACTTCTATGTCTTATCCCAGGTATTGTTACAGTAATTTACACACATGTTATTAGACTCTCATTTTGGTTTGTCTAACCCTCAGTTATCACTAATTAGGTTAGCTCCCTACTACGTAAATAACTGTTATTAAAAGGCCTGGTTTTCGCTCTGTAGAACTTAATTTTTCTGGTTGGGCAGCTGATTTAGGAACACTGCTCACACAGGCCTGATCAAGCACAGCCTATTGTGGAAGGCATGTCATGAGTTTGTACAACATTAGAAGGACACAGGTTACATTTATATAGTACAGTAGGCTATGTGTATACAGAGTTGGAATCAGATAATATTAATTTATTTTATACCCTGTTGTCATTGCCACAGTTCTGGACCACAATAGAGCCCGATTTACAGATCCTCTCAGTACAACTGTAGTGGTGGTGGTTCGACGACCTCGCATGAAGAGTAACCCTGATCTGAAAAAGACTTGTGCTGACTCCCGGAGCTTAGTGAACATGTTCATCTCTCTATAATCTCTCTATAAAGAGAAGAATCATGCACGTCTGCGTGGGTTCTGTCTGTCTGGATCCTGCGCACTGATACTGAGGTGATGAAGTTACCGGATCTGCAAGTGGCTTGAATACATAGTTCCAGAGTCAACGTTACAATTGTGAAGTTGTTTGGATGAAAGGTTCTTACATACAGACAGAAATTCCTGCCTTTCACATAGTTAGATTAGATAGTTAGATTAGAAGTGTGTGCATGTCTGCGTGAGTTCTGTCTGTCCGACTGTCTGTATCCTGCGCACCGATACTGATGTGATAAAGTTACCGGATCTATAGGTGGCTTGAATGAATAGTGCTAGTGTCAATATTACAAGTGTGAAGTTGTTTGGATGAAAGGTTCTTACATGCAGACAGAAATTCCTGCCTTTCAGATAGTTAGATTAGATAGTTAGATTAGAAGTGTAAAACAAGATTTTGAGTGACAACGTAGGGCATGACTACTAGCATTAGCTAGCAGTAGAGAAGCAGTGAATAGTTAAGGCTCTCTAGGCTGTACTGTACATATGAGTTCATGTGGCGGCAGCTTTTACCTGAAATATCAGCTGCTAACCAAATTTATTTCTTGTTTTTCTTTTGCTTTATTTTAACCTTTATTTATCCACGAGAACCCATTGAGGTCTCATTTGCGATGGTGCCCTGGTTACAAAGCATTCATAGTGCGTTCCAGAATCCTAGAACAATACAAAACATCATACATAAATACATTTTACACATTTAAACTGATGAACATGTACAGACCTCGACTTCAATTCATTTATCACATTTTTTAATTTTCCCAATATGACTAAGGTATCCAATTTGAAGATCTTGTGAAACTCATTCCTTGCTCTAGAAGCACAATATCAAAAAGCAGTTTTTCCCAGCTTGGTTTTGACCTCAACTCTGTGGGGGAGAAATCCCAAAAAGTTTTTCCCCACAATACCTGACAGGCCCATATTGCATGGTGTGATCAGCCCCTCTAAAGTCCTATAGATAAACTGAGGGGGGAAACACTCACTTAAAAGGTAGGCCGTTCTGTAATACACTCCTGAAGATGACTATCACTGACATAGGTAAGAGTGTATTCCTAGCTTCATTTTGATGTATGGGTTGTCAGGGTTTAGTCCACATTAATACCAGGTAGCCTAGCTATGAGAGTTCTGTATTGGGTCTGCGGTGAAGTGTAATGTAGTGAGTGTTTTTTCTACCAAATTTCTTTCAAATTCATATGACAACAATCAGAGGACATGGAATACAACCCTTCAACTGTGTTTGATTTTGGCTACATACATTTTAAGGCTAAATCTTATCTACAGTATTTTGATGTTCAGTTTTCACTTTCAGAGCCTGGGGGGGGGGGGGGGGGTCAATGTATAAAGTTAACATTTGGCAGATGCATTGCTAGGACATGCAGTGTCGCATGTGAAGTTGTTTGGAGGAGCAGTTCTTGAGGGTATGCCAGTTGCCAGTTGACTGTACTGTAGGCTACAGAACATTGTGGTGCTAGCATTTCTGTCTCTCTCTCTGTCTATCTATCTGTCTCTCTCACATCTCTTAAAGGGGCCATACCATTAAAAATGCATTTTCATGTACTCCATTACACTTGCACCTAACCCCATTAAGGGTTAGCTTATTAGTGTAAGACAATCTGTCTTCTGCAGAATGGGCACAGATCTCCAACGAGCACCTGCACTATTATCTTTAATTTGAGAGGCCAAGGTTGACTTCCTACTTTGGTCACACAACAGTGACCAAATCCAGTCTATGAATGAAGGCAGAATTAGTCATGGAAAACAAGGAACCATTTTTAACTTGACAAATTTAAATTCACTTCCTTTGCAAGCCACGCAATTTTGAATTTGATAGGCATGCAAACAAGAGGACAGTCAATCCTCACCAGAAAAGCGCCAGTGTGTGTCTGACCAGGGACTTAACCAAGAGGAGACAGGGCTGATCTACGCCCAGCTGTAGACCTTGGCAGCTGGCTGGCACTGGCAGGGCAGCAGCTGATGCATCATGCATATCGTCATAATTGTAGGGGCTCTTTATTAGATTAGTTGTCCTCTCTTATTAAGAAGGGTCAATGGCAGGGTTTTGGTATCACAAAACAACCACTTTCGGTTGCTTATTTTACCGATCGGCGCCCCGTGTTTCGCTCTCGCATCAGTGGCTGGAGACTAACCTCCATTGTGTGAAGAAAACTGCAGTTGCAATGCACTCATTTACAGTAAGAGGGATTAGTGACCACAGCGCAGTTTGGGATTTTTGAACAAATGCGATTGTAAAGTTGGAGTATAACTCTGGAGGTTGGAGAATGAAGTCCTGTTGGCCAAGGCAATATAAGGAGGTTCCAGAGATTGTTTGTATGCCAAAGTAAACCCAACTGTAGAACAATGCACATAGAACCGACCAGTAGGCGATCATTCAAAATTAAAAATGGAGCACAGAGAGAAGGACATAGCACAAAGGTGAGTGGAAGGGCACTGAAAAAGGAGTTAATGATCAATTGTCAATTGTATGACATATAGCTACAAAATAATGTTACCAAACAATCTCAAATTGCATGTAGATCAATCTTTAAAAACAAGACATGATCCGTCTTCTTACTCTTGAATCAGAGGCAAAGTTATTTTGGATGTGATTCTGCTTTGCTTGGACAAACTAATTCTATAAAGCAGGCTCTACCTGATTTCCAGCCATCATTTTGGAAATGGTACTGGAAAGAAAGCGATCACAAGTTGGTTCGCATTGACTTTCTGGCCTCCTCCATTCATTCTCATCAAACATTAGAGATCGTTGATTTGATATCTGTCAGTGAAGAAGCACAATGTTCTCTATTTTCCATTGTAAACAGACCCACAGCTCCACTCTGGGACCCTTCCCCAACTTCTATGACATCATGTTTACTTAATGAACATGATATTCTCCATTCAACCTGGCAATCACAGCTGCTGATTGCTAGCATGCTGCCTACCTCTGGGTTTTTTATGTTTATATATATATAAACCCCTATATATATATATATAGGGGGGTCAAGGGGGGTTGATTTAGTACTGCCTAGATTGAGCTCTCAATATGAGGCGTTTCTTAATCCTGCGACAACCCCTTGGAGGATGGGTGACCCCCCTTGACGACTGCCTGGTCCACCAATGGGTGGTCAACCCTGCCGGTCAGGAATCAAAGCCTGTCAGCATCCGTCTGCACAGTGTTTCTTTCTCCTTCCACTCCACTTAACCCGGTAATGATTTAATTAGATCTAGTCAGTGGGCTTAATTGGACTACTAGATATCCCCTGAAGAGAACAGGTCGACCACCCAGGACCGGACCAATGCTTTTGCCCCCCAGAACAGAGCAATATTTAACTGCGATATCTAGCTCTGTTACGGGAAAACTGTTAAAAGTCTATTCATGAAAAAGCACATATGAACTTAATAGCCCAGTACCTGAGTCAGCCGGAGTCATGTGGGCTTTTTTCTTCCAGCCAAGAGTGACTGAATAAGAGAGAGGGCCTCCGACTTCAGCTGTCAGAGAGCTGATAGTCACCATACAGCCCTCAGGAGAGCACTGACTGTGTTCCACGTGTAGCCCACAGCTATACGCTGGGGAATGGTGAGTGAGTGTGTGTGTGTGTGCGCACGTATGGACTGTATACAGTATCTGCATTCATCCGAGCAGAGAGCATACCATAGCTTCTGTGAGGATTTGAACGGGGCAATAGATGTGATTCCTGCGAAAGCAGCCCGTGATTAAAGCCTAATGACGAAGCTGAGTCATTACTCTGAAGGAAGGCTCTTCCTATGTGGGCCCTGTTTGAACCTTTTCCCACAGCCCCAAACAATGAAACCATTAGGATAAAACACATACACATGTTCAGAGAGCTCAGCCCCCTGGGATGAGCCAAACACTTCCTGGATGCACATCTTGTGAGCAGACAGTGTGCCATGTAGTATGAGGTGGTATAGAACAAAGCTAGCATAGTTTTCCAGTATTCAGGCATGACAAACAACAGAAGTACTCTCCCCTCATCTTGTAGCCATGTCTGAGACTACAGTAGTAAGCCAAAAGGTTGTCCTCAGAGGGGACTCGAGTTGATTTCCTTGTTGCTTCACGGAAGCTCAATTACAGCACAATTGTACAAGGGCTCTTTATGAGTCTGTTCACGCCCTTTCAAAATGAATGCAGTTGTGTATTTATAAGGATGTGCAATTTGAGATAAGAGAACAGCATAACAAGCTCCAAACATGCATAGCTCTCTCTCTCTCGTCATGAACCTCAGCCAGATAAGAAGTTGACCGTCTAACCCCCTAATCATAATCATCAACATCTCTGTTACAGTAAATTATTATGACGTCCATTATGTTTCATATTTATATGTGTGGTTAAATTATTATTATTATCAACACATGTTTGCAGAGCCAACTACCCCATTGGGTGTGATCTTGACTATTTCAATGACACTACACGCACGCACATCCTCAAGAGGTAGAATCAGAACCCAGGCATGTACAATGGAGACTCTATCCACACCCAGAGGAGTGATGTTCTTTATAGCCTACGTCAAACATGCTGTTCCACTATCAAACCTACAGGAGACTTACATCATGCGGAGCACACGTCCTCATAGTGCGTAGATTAACTGTCTCGCAACCACCGTCGTGTACTACTACTGCTGAGGTCTGGCAGTAGGACCTGGCCGGCCGCCTGCCGAACACGACATGAGTTAAAGACATTCCCTCTCCCGACCGGCCGGCCGGGGGAATATATGCAGCTCTGAGCTGTGCTGTAATACATCTGGCGGAGCAGGCCTGCGGCCATGGCGTTGGCTGCTGACACACTCAAGGAACTTGGCTCCAGCGTCGCTGCCTACATGGGTCGTTCTGCAGCCTCGATTAGGTCTACGTCTCCGCACAGAACCGGTGCATATGCGCATAAAGGTGAAAGACAGGGAGAAAGATCAAATCTGGCCGTCTGGACGTCTCTCACAGCGAGCCAGGACAAAATGTTTCAAGTTATTTTGTTCCATGGCAGCGGTTTTGACCACCTGGAGAGGTGCACGCTGGTGCGCTGCCAGTGTGTAAATGGTCTGAGACGGCAAGGAGCTTCAGAGCTCAGGAGGTTCCGCTAGCGGCAGATGACTAAACATGCTGGTGTTAACGTAGAGTTACGGCATGTCATCCCCACTGTGAGTGATAGCCAGGCGTGGGTCAATGTAGTCTGGGTTTATAGGATAGAGCATAATGTTCTAAAACTACAGAGTTAGAGTACAATGCTAGAGGTGGAGGAGTAATCCCCCTACAAACTTGAGCTAGGCTATAGCACTCTCCGTGGTGTGATTTATTTCATTTGCTTGATTTAAGGTTGGAGCGAGCCTTCTGTGATTTGGAAAGCGTAGCCTACTGCTTGTGCGTATGGTATGAGTCTAGAGACGCCTGATTTCACTACAGAGTTTTGTGTGTACAGTAAATAAGAGTGTCTGCCATGACAACCGTCCACCCCTGATAGGGGAGGGAGAAAGGCCCTCTGTTCTCCTGTTCATCTGTTTCTACTACACAGACAGCACAAACGCAACACAGGCCAACTAGCAACATTAATCTCACCGGCCAGTGCTGGGGCTACTGTGGACATCTCAATACGTCATCAAACTAGTGGGATTTCAGTGTTTAAAGGGTACTTTACTAGGGTCAGGTCTGAATGATCCCCCTCATGGGTAATGTCAGGATTAGCCTTTGTCTAAACTAGGGTCAAGTGCAGTTGGTTTGAATGATTCCCTTCATGGTTAACCAGGGTCGGGTTTGAATGATCCCCCTCATGGGTAAGGTCAGGATCATGTCTAGGGTCATGTAAAGAAGGTTTGAATGATTCCCATCATGGTTATGTCAGGATTATGTGTGGGTAAATTGATGCTTCATCGGCATTAAATGGCATTAATATACAGCAGGATGACACTGTTTGTATCAGGTGACACATTTAATAGAGTTCTTCTGATTAATTAAATACAATAAAATGGAAAAGCAAAGTAAAGCAAACATTTTTTGTTTTATTTGGCACAACACAAAAGTGCTTCATGATAACACTGCCCATGAATATGTGTGGCATAACACAAAGTCATGGTTCATTAATTGGTCTCATCATCAGTTATATATATATATATATTGGTCTAAATTTGATTTTATACTCTCTAAAGATATTCAAATATAGTTAATCTCATGTCATTTCTGCATCTCAGTCACGTTAGGGAGTAAAGAGTACTATACATGGTTGTGAATAGATCATAACATTTTGTGCAAAGCTTTCTGTTTTTCATCTGGTTTGTTGTATATCTGATTGCATGGTCATCAGTACTCATCATGTGATGCAGGTTGTTGAACTTCCTGAAGGCTGTCAGAAGGTCATGCAGTAAGGCCTCGGTAAAAGGTATATCAAAATATAATTTTCTGAGCACATACATCCATAAACCACAGAATGTTTTTCTTATAAATATGCTGGTTTTCTGTCCAAGTACATTTAAACACAGGTTTATCACCCTTCTTGTATTCAATAACTTATCCCTAGAATTGCATTTTATTGCTATCATTGCAGACAAAAAACCAGCTCGTAATTTCACATTTTGGATTTCCATTTTATATAAAAATGAATGAAAATAGAGACTCTTTGGTGGCTAAGCAAAAAAATAGAAGAAAAAGGTCTATATAAAAATGCATTACACAATACAAAATGTAACCTACAAAGTCAACTGCTACAGCAAGGCCAGGAGACGGCAAAATCCAGCGTTGACTTTCATTAAGTACAATGTATAAAAAAAAAGAACAAATATAACAAAAGTTCATAAATTATTTGAGACTAGAATGCAACTTCTTGGACTGCATCCCAGTAGCTCATTCATACAATGCAAACATAACCACTGAGGTATTTAAACTTCAAATGACACGGTCAAGCATTGTGCTGCACATGGGGAGTGAGACATAAAAGTGCATAGGAAGTATCAAATTCTTGCCGCTCCATGTCTAGAAAAACATGATGTCCATTAGGTGGTTATCATTTGGCAGGAAGAACAACATCACCAACCATGGTGTCAACATGGTCATTATTACATTTTTATAAAACAGGACGCAAGTTCCAGTCGCAGCAGCAACGATACCTCTCGCTTGGCCAGGTGACTTCACGCCGCCTGCCGAGAGTCCCCCAATGAGCAGTCTGAGATTCTTCACTTTGTAAACGTTGAGAGAGTGGATTGAGTCAGTGGAGGATGGCATACATGCATTGCACATGTGTCATACATCGAGCACCATGTCGTACTGCTGTTCTTTCTTCCTCTTACCACACTTGTTGATCAGCACCGTGTACAACGTCAAGAGCATGACCCAGTAGCTGGCATACACTATTGCACCAATGATTAAGACTATCTTCTCCGACTCTGGGAAGGGCTTTTTAGTCTCTTGGATGACTGTGAAGATAATGCCGAAGAAGAGGATGGTGAACCAGACGGATATCGGCACCAGCCCAATGAAGTTCACTACAATCGTCTTCCTCCCCGAAGTCCCCCACCCTGCCTTGTTTATCGTTGCTATGGCAAACATTTTGGCGGGAAGCAGGCTGGACATGTATAAGACTGAGTAAAAGGACATGAACACCATGACGATGTTGCCACGGAGACAACTGGCGAAGGAGGACTTGATGAGCGCCACGGCCTGCACGATGAGAAGGAAGAGGAGGATGTTCCAGAGCCTCCCCTGGTAGAACAGCTGGATCGCCGTGGCGATGAGGAAGAAGGGGAAGAAGCCTGTGATGACGGCCTCGTAGGTCATCCACAGGTGGTGCTTGTGGAACCACATGGCGTTGTACAGCCACTCACGGAAGTAGGACTTACTCCAGCGGGTCTGCTGGTTGAGCCAGCGCAGGTAGGTGATGGGGGTCTCCGTCAGGCACTTGGAGCGAGCGGTGTACTTGGTGGCGTATCCCAGGCTAAGGACACGGTTGGTGAGGTGCCGGTCGTCCCCGAAGCTGCAGTGGCTGCCCATAAAGGTCTGGTTGTACCAGTCCTCGACAAACTCATGGAGGAGGGAGTTCCTGTACATCCCCAGAGGGCCACTGATGCACTGGACACAGCCGAAGTAGGACTGGCAGGCCCGCTCAATGTTGAAGGCCATCCAATACCTCACACTGCTCAGGAAGGAAATCCATGACTCGTACTTGTTCAGGATCTGTATGAAGGGAACAGGGCAATGTTACCAATACACTCACTGACTGATACAGCGTTTTGTCATTTTACTTTCTAAGTAAAGAGGGTAGGGTCCTCAGGGGTTGAGTATGTACACATTACCTTCAAATCTAGGTTCAGGGCGGCAACCTACTGTACCATCTTGATCCCCCTTTTCTAGTTAGAAGTTACATATTCTTAGGACTGAACACATTCAGTACCCCTTCAGCAGTATCATTAATCACTACCCTGCTGGTAACACATTCTACAGATGTGACTTAAGATCATTCATGTGGCTGTGCAATAGTGATTGAAATGGAACTGTAAATAGGCATCGGAAATAAATCAAGTTACACTGCAAGGCCAGAAGTATTTGTTGCATAAAGAGGTGTAAAATGTACCTGTACGTCTCCTCCCACGCCCCCCACCATGGGGTCCTCCTCCAGTACCTTCACCATCTCCACTGAGGATGCTGGGTCCAGCATTGTGTCCGAGTCACACACCTGACAACATAAAGGACACACTATCCTGTGAAAGCTGCCGACACTCTCACGCTCTCCAGCACAATACAACTTAGCCTTTAAACTAGGCCGATAGATCTGCTTACAGAGACAGGAACTCCCTTATTCTGAGAAGCAGATTATGGCAGTCAATCCTATACAGTAGCCAATTAAAGTAGACGTGAACAAATAAAGGATATGAATGATTGATTGGTTGATTCATTGATTGGTTGGTTGGTTGGTTGGTTGGTTGGTTGGTTGGTTGATTGATTGATTTAATTTCTGTGATGTGGCATGTTATTTGGGTGATAGAGGAGTAGCATGTCCTCCCAGGATTGCAAGCTTGACAAAAAAGATGTATTGATGTAATTTATGTGGCGTCTATTACTGTATATTTAAAACCATGTAAAGCCTACAAATAAAGCTTACTAAACAAAAGCAACTGCAGAACATGCATCCCAGCGGCTGTGTTTACATGATGTTTGTTCTCATGAAAAGCAGATTTTAACTGTGACATTTCATAGTGTGCAGGGTCCACATATATGTAAGCATTGCAACCTGTTTGTTTCCTGGACTACACATTCCAAACAAGCAGAAGGTCAGTGAACAGTGTGAGAAACAGAAACATATTTAAGCAGGTCTGGTGTCCTCTTACTTCCTATAATTGGGAATGCTTTTCAGTAAGTGAGGTCAATGACGCCTTTGTGAGGAGAGCTGTGGTGGGTGTTATGGGAATGCCCAAGGGAAGCGGCCTGGGAACTCTACTTGACCTTGGCAGAAATTGGTGGTGGCAATGGTTTGTTGTCAAACTGTATGATCTACAGTAAGGTCTTTGCAATGGTATTTCTACACGATTCACATTTTAAAATTGTAAATTGTCGCATTGTGGCTTGTCATGTTTTTTCCCCCCACGGTTCATCTGAGTGCTGTTTGGACGGTACTGAGAAAGTATTGTATGTTTAATCAATGCATCCTGCCTGGCATCCCTACTCGTACCATGTTTATGTGTTCCAGCATCATTGTTCATATGTTCAAAGTTAGTTCAGGTGAAACAGAATCACTTGTTCTGTCTAGCCAACACAGTCCAACAGTGTCGGTTCTCTGTTACTGTACGCCATGAATGGCAGAACTCCAACCCAACAAAACACTACAAAGACTTGAAATGTTGAAAACAAATAGAAAACACACTTAAGCTTTACAGTTTGATAATAAATCATTGAGTAAGCTTTGCTGCAGCTGAAACAAGATACAACCGTTCTTTTGAAATAAAATGAAATATGTAGGGATAATTGGCAGAGTCTGAACTGTACAACACGTGTTTGACATGTAATAGTTCAACTGGAAACCCATTAACACCATAGCTGAGCTCATGACCAATTTCAAACCCATGTCTCCTGCTCTGCTCAAGGATGTGTTTGCATGCCAAACTAAAATCAAGACTTTTGCTCAGAGCTCATGCACATATTCAGCTGTCAGACATGGTTACTAACCATGAAATCAATTAGTCATCTTATAAACGGATAGACTATTGTCTGTAGCCTATGACCTATGACACAGTGACCCTAACTTCGTAGCAGCCCAGATAGCAAGTGGATCTGGGCCATATACTGTATGGGCCGGAACTAAGACACAAGTGCCAGATCTGTCCTGTATATGGCCCTGATCGTATTGCTGTCTGGGAGTAATGTAAACTAAGGGTTGTCTGAGGACAACTGTTTACAGTCATCCTTATCCACAGCTGGGGACAAAAGTTGATACATTTCTAGTATGTCATCACAGCTGGACATGAAATAAACTTTGGCATTGTAATTGACACACTCTTCCAAACTCTGCTGAAGTATGAAGCTCAAACACGCCAAGATACATATCCACCTCCAAATGGTAATGTATTTCTCAATATCTTTTCCATTTATAGAAGCTATGCTTTACCTATTATACTGTATATAAGAGGGTAACAATACACAGATTCAATGCACCGATCAAGCTATTTACAATACGACTGCACTGATCCAAATTTCCCAATCTGGTCCATAGGTCCATACATGTACTGTATGTGATCAGCCAGCAATCCATAGGATAGTGAGGTGCTAGCTAACTGGAGGACCCGTTGAAAAATCAGAATATCAGACTACTGGCTATCATGATGCAGTGTGCTGGGGTATCGATGACAGCTTGTCACAATAATAGCCATTCTAGTTATGCCTATTAGAATTAGTCTGATATATTGGATTGACCGATCGGGTCGATATTTGCATTGTGTACAATATCGGGATATATCGGGATTTATCCGGAATGCCGCCTAAATATGGCTTCTTTTTTTTTAATAGTCAGTAAGAGGGCTAAAAGTGCTTGAAATAGGTAAAATAGGGTAAGCAATTAACATGCCTGTCTAGAATGAAAATCATGTGCGTAGACAGGGGAATCAGATGTCTTTTAGGGTACAGAGTTTGCTGTGTCAGAATGACGACAGATGGCTGATGGTTGACGGCTGCATTGGAGCCGTGCTGTTAGATGGATTCATCTTAAGGAGAGTCAGATATTAGGTCTTCTAAGATAAGTGTGGCCTAAAGTATATAAGCTGCCAGTCAGCTCTAATTGGCTGAGCCATAAACCCTCATGAACAGTCTCCAGAGACAACCCCCTACAGTGAATGTGATCACACTGTGCAACACTGGTAGCCAGCTATGAGACAGACGAGACCTACGGCAAACTGCTGTGGGATAGGAGCAGAGGTCAGGGATATAATTGAAACAGGCAGGTCGGGGGGAAACTCACTGGCTCTGCAGTCTCTCCCGATATTACCTGCTTATAAAGATATGCTCTTCTTTTGAAAACAAGTCATCATTGCTGGACCTTCCATAGCCTGTTTAGCATGTTAGCATAGCATGTCTAGAGGAGGCAGGAGCATGAGGCAGGAGATCTCCATGTACCACTTACAGTATATCTCACCTCTGGGGCACTGCTAATGATGCTAACATCTGCATTATGCTGAAGGGTGAACATTAACACATTAACACACATGGACTTAAACATGGTAGGCTCACAGGAAAAGCATGCTAAGCTAGTGCTTAACCGGTTAGACATGGAAGGTTTAAATGAATGATTAAAATGTCTTCTGCCAGCAACAAGGCCTCGGTAGAAGATGTTATGCCAACCTAGGTCTGAGCTGGACTTGTAAACTACAGGGATCTGAAAAGAAACAGAGTGACTGTTACCTCCAGACTTACTACCAGGTACGGTACACACACATACACGCACACACACGTGCGCACGCACGCACACGGCCGCCATGCCTCTAAAACAGGAACAAAAGCGTCTTTGTAGTCCCCCATATTTAGCTTGGCACAAACTGTCCTCCCCCCATCCCACCCCCCCCTCAGCCCTCAGCCTTACCTGCACATAGTCCACGCTTCTCCCCAGGGCTTTGAAGGCCGTGTACATGACCTCCCGCTTCCCCCCCCACTTCTGCATGATGCAGACACATTTGTTGCCGAGGACCAGGCGGGAGACCTGCTGCATGCTCTCGGCGTAGGACTCCTCACTCTCCTCCGGGCCGCGGTGGTGGTAGTTGCTCCTCCAGATGTACGTGGCCGCCTTGTCCCGGCCCATGACGTCCCGAAAGATCTCCATCATGTAGCTGTCGTCCTCGTTATTCCCGTCGATCACCATGATGACCTTGATGCCCGGGTAGGTCAGCCGTTTCACGGAGACCAGGCATTTCCGCAGGTAGTTGGGGTCCTCCTGGTAGGCAGCGATGCACAGCGCCAGGCTCTTGTTGAGCTTGATGGGCGTCTCCAGAGAGCGACGCATGTTGCGGTGCTCCAGCAGAGCGAACAGGCTCTGTATGATGAGGTGGATGACCAGAATGGCGCCGTACAGGCCGAAGGACAGGTGGTTGTGCGCCGTCGTGAAGAACTGGTAGCCCATGATGTAGGCCGTGGAGATGCCCACCAGCAGCGAGACCCCGAACATCGTGGTCCCAAACACCCTCAGATATGTGAGGGCTTTGTCACATCTCATCTGAGAAGTCAGAGAGACACACAGTCAGTTTTGAGACGATGACAAAAGGCAGGGCAGTGATTCGTTGAAAAACACATGAGGCACTTTGAGGACTTTGGTCATTGGTTAATAAAGTGCATTGAATAAACAGTCATTTTGCTATATGTAATGGTTGTATCATTATTGCATTTCATGAAACCAATTATGTCCCCATAATGCATTATTTTAGCACCAAACTTTCCACTCTACCATCCAGGCGCACGTTTTACAACAACAAAAACCAGGTTAAGACCGCAGTAAAGTTTACCCCCACCTCCCACCCCCCAAAAATCCCCTCTAAATGTCAGTTGGTTCTCTATGGCCACTTGTTCCAAGTCTTTTTCACTGAGGCTGCTCCCCCATCTGCTTGGCAGACCCGCCAGTGGAGCACCACCCTCTGACATCATCTGTTTATATCTCCGTGGGAAGACGTGAACAGTGAAATTTTAAATGCTGCCTCTCTCCACTAAAGGCCCTCTGTCACAGTGCAGCGAAAGTGCCAGACTGCTGACTCCCAAAGGCACTCGACGTTTCCCTTGTTCTGGTAGCCTTTGCGCTCCTTCTCCCACAAGCCTGCGTGTACGACCTCTAAGTGACAGCTGAAGGTTATAGGTGCCGTATAGCGAGAGCAGGAAACGTTGACGTATTTTATCATGTTTCTGGACTGCAGCGCCCTAAATTAGCCACGTTCCTGGCACGGAGGATGAAAGGGAAATGATGAGTGTGTGAGCACCAGTAGAATGTACTGTAGTATAAAGATCATATAGTGCTTCCAGCATATGGAAAGGCGCTATATAAATACGATGCATTATTCTTTATTACAGTACAGTAGGTGTATGAGAATCCTAACGTCACTCAAATAAGACCGCTGACTCCTGCTACCTGGGCCTGCCAACACCCTCCTAGAACAAGCTGGATCCCACAGACTGGAGTGTTGACAACGCTTTTCCCAGGACACATGTCCCAACCCTAACCCAGAACAACTCCTGTCCCAACCTTAACCCTAACCCAGAACAATGTATGTCCCAAACTATCCTTGGTTTATAGTCCCACTGTCAATATACTCTTTTAGTACCTGAAAACCCTAATTGAGGTGTTAGCCACAAACTGACACATATCTATGGGCATATGAAGTTCATGAGTGTGGTTGGATGCTGTAAGTGTACAGCTTTTACAGTAGCAACCAGTTGCATGCTTTCATGGCTTTTTGTGACAGACAACCACTGCACCCACAGTAGTACTAGGCTACAATATGAGTGAGTTGGGGGTTTACCTGTAGCTCATCTGTGCTCCAGTAGATGGCTATGGGGGAGTATCTCCCCCATTGCGTGGCAGACCAGACTAGACCAGAGTCTGCATTTAAAAGGCGTTACAATGAAGATGGCCCTCATGACGGTCATTACTAAGGCAGGAAGTCCCAGTCTCATGGGAGAGAGAGAGAGAGAGAGGGAGAGGGGGAAGAGGTGAGAGAGAATCCATCTGTTGTCTTACAGTTTACGTACTGTTTCAAGGCAGGCTGGAAAAATCAATTACTGACTATCGGTCAGTAAGTACTCCAACAGGTACTAACCCGAACCATAGCCCAGTAATAATGCCTGTTCCAAACTATCCTTGCTTTATAGTCCCACTGTCAATTTAGAATGTACCTGAAAACCCTCATTGAGGTGTCAGCTACAAACTCAGTGACCGAATGCTTAGATATAAAAGCTTGGCTCCGATTCACAGATAGCACATACGTAGCTTATCAGGAGGAGTGAGTAACGTTGTGAAGTCAGGGTCACCAACAGATCTGGAATGATCACATCCCAGTTGCTCCAGAGCCTTATGTTGACCTTGCACAGTTGAGCCCTCATCTGACTGACGTATTGGTTCCTCTGGGATGACCCTCCCTGAGATAACACAACGCCGCTGACAATTGATGGCCAATGATCTCAGTTGTCGCTGTATTGATGCAACATGCTGCAAAAGGACTGCCACGAGGCCATAAAAACAGAGCGTGTCCTCCTCTAGTACTGAAACACATGAATCCTTAAGTGAAGTACTGTTGATCTTCGGTACATCATAAACTAGGGACACATGCATGGTAACTGTTACATAAGTGAGGCTAGTTATTTATGCTGTTTGTTTTGCATTTATGTGAATGTCATTAACTTGACTCCCCTAGAGTCTGGTCCAAAGCCAGGATGGGTATAATGCATCCCAGCAAGAGGGGAAGAGATCATCAGCACATGTGATAACCGGAGAGTTCAGTCAGACTCAGTGGGGAAATCTCCTCCAGGTCCAAGGCTTTGACAAAATATGAAATATAACACTATAAATCTGAAGCTGTTCTCAATTAACAGAATGGAGTGGAGTTATGGTCTGTGTCTGTGATTACCTTCCTACAGTGTCCTACAGCATTTAGAAGATGACAAATTACTGTCAAGCAGTCCCATGGGGCATTGCTGCTTATCACAGCAATGCACCATGGGACTGCTTGACAGTAATTTGTGCAGTGCACACCTGGTAGTGTGGATTCAGCAGCAATATTTACTATACACACAGAGGGAAGATGGGGAAGGAATTAATGTGTATAGTTCTCAAAAAGGAATATTGCACTGAATGACTGTACTGAGCGAGTTTGATTGAGTCTGATAGGGACTTAAGGCAAATGCAAATGCATAGAAAATATCAGAGATACTGCATATCTATGGGCATATGAAGTTCATGAGTGTGGTTGGATGCTGTAAGTGTACAGCTTTTACAGTAGCAACCAGTTGTATGCTTTCATGGCTTTTTATGACAGACAACCGCTGCACCCGTAGTAGTACTAGGCTAAAATATGAGTGAGTTGGGGGTTTACCTGTAGCTCATCTATGCTCCAGTAGATGGCTATGGGGGAGTATCTCCCCCATTGCGTGGCAGACCAGACTAGACCAGAGTCTGCATTTAAAGTTGCACTGAAACGGACGTTTGAGATCATCTAACTTCCGTAGTTGGACGTATTTCCGATGCAAACAAGCTATGAGGGTGGGACATGCGTTTAGAGGAATTTGATTGGAACATTGACAAGTGGACGGGTTTTAAGAACTTTAGACAGATTCGATAGAAGGATAGCGTTGATTGACGGGGGGATGCCGTGAGATTATTGGCCTAAAATCTAAGGTACCTGTTGTCGTCATTGCACGTGACCTACCGTTTTCCAGGAAGTAAGAAATTATATACTTTGATATAAGAATACAACAAAAGTAGAATTTTGTAATTTTTTTGGCATACATAGTTGAATAGGTGAACACTATGACCAATTATGTGAACCAAAATGGGACAGAATGCTTTTTTCATTTCATTTCAGTGCGACTTTAAAAGGCGTTACAATGAAGATGGCCCTCAGGACAATCATTACTAAGGCAGGAAGTCCCAGACCCATGGGGGGGGGGGGGGGGGGGGGGGGTTGGAAGAGAGAGAGAGAGAGAGGGAGGGGTCCATCTGTTGTCTTACACTTGATGTACTGTACTGTCTCAAGGCTGGTTGGATACTGTAGTTAGCAATTACTGACTAGCGGTCTGTAAGTACAGCACTCCGACAGGTACTAGGGGACAGGTAAGAACTGATAAGTACTTCAACCTGCTGTTTCTATCAAGGCTTGGTAAGTAGGGCTGTTTCTACTATAGCTATAGGCTTGGTAAGCACTGTAGCCTGTGCTGTTTATCCCAAAGAGGGGATTTGTAAAGAAACATGCAAATGCCTAGAGAGAGCCCTGAGGTCCATATATGTCCCTGTAAGAGTAGAACTACAGTCTACGAAACATGTCTTCTAGAGTAGAAGATTACGCATGAAAAGAATTACATTACTCGGAATAAATTGAGTAACATGTATCGAAGAAAACACAAGAAGGCTGTTTCTCTTTACTGTGCACCTTCCATTGCTCCTTCCCTCCTCCTCTGTAACCCTTGTGTACTCCCACGTTGGTCATGTGGCTTTGGAACTATCGAGGGACTGATGTCCCTGTAGGGCCAAGACTGAACATAGGCACAGCTCTACTGTAGAGCATATTATTGTTGTGAGAGTGTCCACTATGGCACAGGTATAAAAAGCGGATTGAGTGAACTGGACATATTTCACAGAGAGTGTGGGAGGCGAGGATGGGAATTCTGGCTGAGGTGGCACAGAGCCACTGCCTGGCTTCCGAGCGCTCCGCCGGCCAGCTTGCAGGCTAAATCATCCCGCCTCTCTGCAACCCATCCATCTATGGCTGTCTCTCTATCCATCCGGTCTGGCCGTGGTCAGCCACCACCTGCTACAGCTGAGTGGCTTCCTGGCTTCCCCCTGAACGTCTTGCTTCCTCCTGATAATACGGAAACACATGCTTTACAACAGAAGCATTTATCGCCAACACATTTAGCACCGGCCAACACTGCTGTTTTTTTAATTATAATTTTTTACTATTGCAGGAATTGAACACACTTTGTGTATAGAGCACTATACCCCCCCCCCCCCCCCCACCCAATCACCACCACTAGCTTCACCTGGTCTCTGCTTCCTTGTAGCAGACGAGGACCATATAAAGATGGAAGTGTCAGATACTGTGCAGTATGTCACACATGTGGCTCCTGACAGTACATGGGAGCCTTTTGAATGTCACCTGTGGCTGTGCTTTGGCTTACCAGTGCAGCGGTAGTTCTGAGGAAAACATGGCAGTCACAGAGATACTGTAGCGGGGCACTCGTGGCTTCGGTTGACTTTGGGACACACAGACTGATTTCATGGGAGACAAAGGGGATAGATGTAGGGGTTGCACACTCTGTTATTTCATAGTAGCCAACTCTGGTTGTAAGATACAGAAACCACGAATTGTTTCTAAAAAGAATGCTTCCTTCTAAAGAAAATGCTTCCTTATGTATAACGTTTCTTGGTGGGTAACTGTCCCCTCTAGTTCCTGGTACCCAGCCTCCAGGGTTTGAGGCAACAGGCAAGAAGCTGACTGTGAGACCTAACTAGGAACAGGCATGGAATGCTTCCTCTGCTAATAGAAAACCCATTGGATGAGACTCCCACAGAGCTCTTGATTATGTACATTCACACTGTAGCCTACTGTACAGGGAGACAGCAGCATGTCAGAAATGGGGCACAACTGCACTGTAAGTCAGCCTTGTGTGTTAGTATTGAGCTTGCATGTGTATAATTAAGACTCACTAATCAACTGTTGTAAAATAAGTAGGCTACAATAATTAGCTTACAATTTTTTTTTTTTTTACAATTAATAGAATCACATGAAAGTGACATCGCTAATGTGATGTTATGTTGATGTTCATATGTTCATGAGGCTTGGAACCCAGTTTTTCTTTAGTAATGGCATGATTTTGCTGTCTCAACAGCACTCATAAGAAAAAATGAACACTACAGTCACAAGGTCTTGTTTGCGCAAAGGGTTTTTGACGCTTGTGACTTTCATTTTGCAAATTCAAGTCATAGGTTTATCTTTCACTTTGAGGCACCTTGAACCTTGTGTGTGGTCTGGTGAAGTGGTTAAGTCAGGAACGACCAGAATGTACTGAAGCATGTCTGTTCAGACTGTGAGGGGTGAGTCAGCTAACAGTTGAGGTCTAGTGGTAGAACGTTGAATAGCGCGCGCTCCCATCTAAAAAGGATGCTGAGGCGAGTCCAGATCCTGCCTAATCATTGGCTCATGCATGCGCGGATGACGCGCTGCTCATGACGTCGACGTATAGTTCATTCTAATCGTATAATAAGAGCTACAGACAGTTAGGCTACTGATTCAAAGTCCATCCGAGAATATCGTGAGACACATGCTTATTAAAAAAGAAGTTAGAATTTTAGATTTTCTATAGACAACAAGGAAGAATACAGACCTGTAATTAGGTATATATCACATCTTCTCAAGCACATGTCGAATTAGAGGGCTCATCTGTCCAGTGTAAAACGTCACCAATATGACAGTTTAAAAAATAAAAAATCAATTGTAGGGTCGATAGGCAATACCTAAAATAGCTATTTTAATAATTCATAAGTTTATTCATTGAAAACATGCCAAATGAAATTGTCAAACAAGCAACCTTTTTTCACACCTATGATTAAATAAAACGACTAACAAGTTGTGAACAGGAACAGCAGAAGTGTCAGTGAAATGACATTGTTAATGACATGATCCTATACATACCTTGAAGCAGCTGTCAAGTCCTGCCGTTCTGTCCTAAAGAAGGATGCAGTCAGCTCCGGCTTCGTTTGCGGCGTTCCACTTGGAGAAAACTTCTCTTCAAAGTTTCAAGGGACACCTTTGCAGAAAGTCTCATGAAGCCTCTTAAAATGGTCCACATCAGAAAAGTAGGTTTGTGCAATCTCCAAGTTGCCTTTTTAACGCTTGAGAACATTCAAGTCTTTTAACGCTTCTCCTTACATATATTAATTGTATAATGTATGCATTTTAGATGTATACAAAATAGTGTAATCATCTTGTCAGTCACCTTTGGCAGTGTCAATCATAAAAATAAAAAAAATACCCAACAGTAGTCAGTGTTGGTGAGAAAAGTTGTACTTAATTCAAGTTTCCAAGCATAGGTAAGACATGAACTGCCGAACAACACTACTATAGCCTGCTGCCGTTTTTGCATCTAATTTCTTCCAGACGTCTGTAGTTTATGCTTCCTCTTGCAGCTACAACATTTCCAAAGGGTCTTTACCATGGAGAGATTTTGGAGTTGGATTTTGGAGGACCTTTTAATAAGGAGGGAAGGTTGGTGGACAAGGAGGAGCAACTTCTGGAGAGGAGGGAAAAAAAGTTACTCGTGTTAACTTCTGTAGACCGGCAGGGATGTGCGCGTGAGTCAATTAACATGACAGTTGTAAAGTATGTAGCCTATCTATTTGACACGGTTGAATGCTCATCTTTATACACACATTCTGAATAGATTCTACTGTGTTGTATTCAAGTCTATATCTTAAATCTCAGAGAAAATAGCCTACAGGTATAGCCTAACCCGCAATTTTTATGGAGAGTTCAAATAATGCAGTAGTACCTATAGCCTACTTGGTGAAATATTAAAAAGTTATAGGCTACATGTACAATATATGTGCAATGTAGCGTGTTATTTATCCTTTGTAGCATTATATGTGATAATGGTGAGAATAATCAAACATCTGGAATATCAGTCATGTCATTCATTCACTTGAATGCTGTTCAAATGTTGGCCAGCAGGGAGCGCCATGTAATTCTAAACCCAATGGCAAGATGAGATACGGATGGTCCATTCTGGCCGTTCTCCCACCTGGTGATTGAACACATGGGTCACAATAGGGTTCTATTTGCCCTTTGTGTTGAACTATACAGCATTATATTTAGGTAAAGGCATAGTTCCCATCGTTTATGGTAAGTTTACGGTTAGGATTAAGGTTAGGGTTAGGTTTTGGTGTCAGGTCGGTTTTTGAGTAGCCTGGTAGGCCTCAGCTGCATGGGTCTATGAATTCGTCCTTCCCAGTAGAGGAAGTCAAAAAGAAAAGGAATGAAAGAGGATAAGAAGTAAAAGAAGGATAAAAGGGGATAAAATAAGTTGACATACTCCCATAAATGTTGAGGGCTGGGTTAAGGTTAGGGTTGGGGTTTGGATTGATGGGAACTAGCTTCTACCATTATCTTTAACTGAATTCTTCTTTTTTTCCCCTAAAAAAGAATTATTGTTGATCTCTTGATGATGTAACCGTGCCTGAGATTTATAAGTTCAAAAGTCACCCTTAAACAATTAAAATAATTGTTTCCCTGGTTTCCCTGTTTGATCCCAGATGGATATAAACTTTATTACAGGCTCGTAGCCCACATAGTACAATTGTCATTCTCGATGATCAACAAAACCCCATTCCCATACCCCATTCCATGGCTGGTTGCCTTAGTCAGCAAAATGTCAAAAATGTAATCTAAACCATTTTCTCCTAGGTTTCGCCCATAAACCAGCATGTGGGTTTCAAGGCATGGTTTACTCTTGAATGCATGTTCATTGGCAACTCAATCACAAAAAATCACAAAATGTATGTTGATACAGGTCGTTGCTAAATGTTAGATGTACAGTAGAAGGATAACCATACATATTAGGGTCCTATTGGTACCATATGCCCTCTCCCCTAAATCCTTTAGTATCATGGGATATATTTGTTCTCTTCACTCCAGGGCGCTATAAAATCTTTAGTGTTTGTCTTCAATTAAAAGAAAATAGTGCTCCTCTCGATCACAAAAAAATAAGCAGTCAAGCTGAAATAATATTTAGTAAGATCATAAGGCATCTCATTGTGCAATACATTACTATAGTACAGTACATACTGTGCATGTTGAGCAAAGGAGAGTGTAAGTACATACATTTGATTTATATAGCACTTCTCACAGAGAGGACTCATGAAGTGCTTCACATAGGTTACATAGGTTAAAAAGCATACAAAGAATCAAAAAATTAAAACACAGGAAACCGGACAACAGTCTTAGACATACAATCAAATTAATTTGACTAACGCCTGTCTAAACAGAAGCGCCTAGCTGCTCTTAAAAATGTCCACAGAGGCCGCAGCTCTCAAGTCCTGAGGAAGAGCATTCCACAATCTACAGCCACAGACTCAAAGGCTCTGTCAACCTCTGGTCTTGAGCCTGGTGCGAGGGACAACCAACAGAGCCTGGTCAGCAGACCTCAGGGAGTGGTCAGAGTGAGTCACTAATAGATAAGGAATGACAATTCATAGAGTAAATTAGCATTGATTTAATGAGCATTGGGAGCCAAATAAGCCATATACTGTTGCAGTCTGCATGGAAAGCCACACAATTAGTTGATACTTTGGTCATGATATTGAGCTTCAGGTCCTATAATATAATGATTAGGGATTCGTTGGACAGGTTACCTCTAACCCTAACGCCCCGCCACGCACGCACGCACCCACCCACCTACACACCCATCCACCCACCCACACACCCATCCACACACACCCATCCACACACACACACACACACACACACACACACACACACACACACACACACACACACACACACACACACATGACCCATCCCAGGGTTTTCCAGGATTACTGTGCTGTTTCAAGCCACATCCGAGACAGTAGGGGTGTGGTAAGACTAATGGGTAGAAATGACCTCTGAACTCTGAAGGAAAGCAACTTCCTGGCTAGCAGCAGTCACATTTTCCATCATTACGTCCCTGGCTGCTGGTTCATTCTCATCTCTGGTCAGCAGCTCTCAGCCATAATCGCTCCTTTCACTGAAGCTCAATTATCATTGGGCAATCAGACGTGGGAGAGCGCTAGGAGAGAATAGTGGTATTATACAGTTGTAGGCCGGTTGTGTTGATTGGCTGGCTGGCTGACTGACTGACTGACTGACTGACTGACTGACTGACTGACTGACTGACTGACTTGAGTCTATGTGTGTGTGTGTGTGTGTGTGTGTGTGCGTTGTGTGTGTGTGTGTGTGTTTCCCAAGGAGTTTCTCACATGTGTTTCTCAGTGTGCTGGAGATTGAGATGAAGATACCGCACCTCGTTTGTTGATGTTATTGTTTTCATAGCAACCATAGCCAGACGGTTCACCGTGCTCAATGGAGTAATTTGCTTAAGATAACACTCCATACTGTATCTCCTGTCACCACTCTGTGATGTCATAACTTGAACTGGGTGTTTCACCGGTCCTTTAAAAGCCACAATTAATATTTGTCCTTTGGTTGAATGCAGGTTGAATGCTGCTTTGGGCTGTGTGAGTGAGTGAGTGAGTGAGTGAGTGAGTGAGTGAGTGAGTGAATGAATGAATGAATGAATGAATGAATGAATGAATGAATGATGCTATTAACCTCTAAAGCAAATAGGTTTTGTCACCATCAGCATAACACTAATAATAGCCATGCCATGGTAATACAGCAGACCATCATCCAAGTAGCACATAAATAATAAACATATCAACATTGTCATCGCTTCCTCCAAGGATTACCTGTACATCCATTTACACTGCGGCGATTGGTTTGGGAGGAACCGTGGAGGCCTGCGTCAGGATTGGTTCGTTTCGGAGGGGAAAAAGCCCGCCCTACGAGGTCACAGAGTTATTCAATGCCCCTTGGTCGGGCAGGAAGTCCCAATATTGATCTTTACTGCTTCACGTCCTCCACACGGCATGCTGCTCAGCTTCAAAGGACCCTTATTACTGCAGCAAGAATCACTACCCTGTGGAACAGTCATGACTACGTAGTCTGTCACTAGCAGAGCAAAACGGACAATAAACCAAAACAACTGCCGCTAAACCCTGACTGTGTTGTTAACATAGTTACATCGCAACAGACGAATTCAATCATTGGCAATGGCCAACATCCACCTTTTAAGTCACTGATATCTTCCTTTGCATGGACCCTGTCAGTCTTGTCACTACGGGAAGCAGATAAATCCAAAAACAGTCCTAATCGATGACCAAAGATGCGCCCCCGCGGTGTGTACGTCCGCGTTAGGTCAAAGTGTCCACAGAAGCTCACCCGGTGAAGCCTTCACCACAGTTGATGTTAAACACTCTTCAGTTTCCCTTTGATACTGAACACGGCGTGACGCACTGAGAGACTCCCATAATCTCCGGCACAACCTTAAGATCCAGAGGTTAATCCGACCCGACCAACGGAGACCTATCTTCTTTGGTGTTGGTTTTCTACCCTTCAGGGGCTCCCATCATCCAACCAGCTGGACATCCTCCACTCCTGGAGACAGAGCTAGGTATCCCGCTTGTCCCCTGCCTCTCCCTGGTCTACTCCCTTCTCCCATCCAGAGGTGTCATTAGCGGATCAAGGGGGAACCCTGATCTTGGTACCGTTTACATGGCATGAGTCTAATCGGGTCCATATCTCAGAGAGAAAACCTCACCCAACTCCTCAGCTGGGAGGTTCAAAGGCCACAGAGGCTACAATTCTTTGAAGACCACTAGAAGTGCCATGTCATTACTCACATTTGGCAACCGTTTCAAATAACTCTGGACAGGGAGGAGACATCTAGCCTCTAGGTGAAATATACCTGGTCTTAAACAGGCCTGCGTTCTATCTCCTTAGTCTCGTATCATGGCATCCTGGGTAAAATTGTGCCTCGCAAACTCATTCATGACATGGCTATGTTGACGTACTGTGTGTGTGACAAACCTTAGTGAAGGTATACATCATCACGCCGCTTGTTCTCTGAGGGGGTCACATCTTCCCAGTCCGTCAGTCCAATGTGGTCTGTTAAGCTTTCAGTGAATGAAGACTTTTAGAGGTATGTTTATACCCTCAGAATATCTCCTTCAGAGAGGAGAAATATTGAGAGGGATGAGCGTCAACACCATTAAACCGCTGGCATCAGTTGATATCCAGTTTAGAGAGCACTCGTGCACATCCAGAGTGGGAAGGTGCTGGTCAAAGCAAGACGAGAGTGGAAAGAGTTAAACCTTAGGATTCATTGGAAGGGGCTGCACACTCCATTACCAGTTGATATCCCATGTAGTGTACAGTGGATACATTACAGTCATTTAGCAGACACTTTTATCCAAAGCGACTTAAAATAATTGCATTTAACATAGGAAGTCAGTGTACTACAACTCACCAGAAGTCACAAGCTTATCTCCTTTGTTTCCTCTATAGACCTAACATTTGACAATAAGGACTAAGCTTCCAAAGCCCATTGATTGCTGCATCATGTATTGAGATGTAGAATGATTCTGAAATACAGTACTTAGTATTCTACATGAGTAATCTTTTTGCTGGTTGGTACCAGTTACAGTACTGAACTGTTATTGGACGAAAACGATAACACCCACAGCAAATGGACACCCTGTCAACCCTGTCGCCAGGAACGGCTGACTGTATGTTTTGCGGGATGGATTTCAATTACTCTTTTTACTCTAAATTCAGATACACACCCCATTAGGCAGCAACGTCACACTTTTGGGACATACGTAAACACAAGCCCTAGCTGTGGTAACACAATTACACCAGGGATCTGCTGTCTCAACCTCTGATTTCTCAACAATAAGTATAAACATATGAACTTTTTAAATCCTCCTCTCCTCGCTACCCCCAGTTAGCAGCAGCTCTGTCTCTGCTCCAAGGCTCAGGGATGGATCACTCCAGCTCCAAACACAAGGAGAATGAAAACAAACCCATTTGGCCACAGTAAAAATAAACCTCTGCCTAACCGGTATTTATTTCTGTTGGAAGACAGACGACCAGGCGGTTTACACTATGAAGTAAAAACCTTTACCTGTTTAATCTTTGTGTTAGCATAACTGAACTTTAGGTGACATGGTCTAATTTGTGTCAAGTGGGCTTGTGGATCTGTTTCTCAATGAGCGCAGAGGTTTATCCTGTTTTTATAACACTCTTTTGAAGCCTTAACCATTACGCAATATGCACCGCATAGACCAACTGATAGAAAGATATATCGGTTTCAAACCAATAAGCCACCACAGTTTGCTAAACTGACCTCGGGTTTAAGTGATCAAGTTGCAAGCTTACAGTATCTTGTGAATGTGACTAAGGAAATGTGAGTGTGAATGAGACAAACCCAGGTCTCACACTAACTGTAAGACTTGAACGAACCTGCTGAACTCAGAATTTCAGGCAGCCAGGACAAATCCTTTTATGCCTTAGTTTATTTTGATATGAAATACAGTGAACTCATCACTGTAGCAACCTCCTCATCATTCAAGTGTGGTCTTCAAATCCCCTCTGTACCAGAATGCATGCTCTAAATGTTACAGGTCATGGCGTTGCACCTCAGTATTACTTCCACCTTTACTTGCCAATGCTGGGTTCGATCAGGTCCTCTAACTCGCCAACGCATGGCCACCTCTCGTACACACCACTTAAGACAGCTACGTCACCGAAAAGCTATAGCGATTTGATGGTGCAGGTGGGCGGTATTCATACTGAGTTCAACCAATTCAGCTTGGTTACATAAGTTTATACCACACAGACAAGCGAAGGGATGATATCAGGTCATGAGTGATAGTTTGGGACTTACAATGAATGGTTGGCAGTCCATGGTAGTGGAGCACAGCAACTGGAGTGTTTGCCAATGTACAGTACCTCTCCACCACATCTGGAACAGTTTATCAGATGACAAACTGGGCTGTGGAATCAAACAATATAGCACATAGAACAAATAGAAGCCACCTTTTGTATTGTACTCTGAGGTCGTTTCATGTCCCTGTGGATCAATAACATTATGCTAGCTTTCTGTCTCTTCTCGGGGGGTAACGTACAGAATTCCCTTCCCCTTTTAACAGCCCTCGCCGTAGTGGCCACATATCTCATGGAAAGACACCTAGAGAGTTGGATTTTGATGAATCAGATAAATCTCAGTCCTCAATGGACCTACTGTACCCTGTATCAGTGAAGGATACTGAGCTGGTGTTAAAATATACTGTAGATTCTGTAAATCAATGTGGACAGTTGTGGAAATGTGTGTGTGTGTGTGTGTGTGTGTGTGTGTGTGTGTGTGTGTGTGCGTGCGTGCGTGTGTGTGTGTGTGTGTGTGTATGTGTGTGTGTGTGTGTGTGTGCGTGTGTGCGTGCGTGTGTGTGTGTGTATCTGTGTGTGTGTGTGTGTGCATGTGTGTGTGTGCGTGTGTGTGCGTGCGTGTGTGTGTGTGTGTGTGTATGTGTGCATGTGTCTAACAAAAGAGGTACAGAGCTCTTCACATTCACATCCGTCTGTGTGGCTGAAATGCAGGGAGACGTTATGAGGTACTGACGGGGTCTGCTGTGTGTCAGATCCCTGGTCTGAGTGAAATGGGGAACACATTTACCAAGCAAAACTGGTACACACATCATCCGCCATGGGAACATCTGGTTGCATCCATTATTGTGGCCTATAATGCAGAGAAAGAGGCCATTGTTGAAGCTAATTAACCATCCGTACTCACTAGCTCAAGTCCTACAGGAAGGATGGGGGGTGGGGGTGATGTTGTGTTTGTGGTTCTCAAGTTCACTTTCAAATGGTTCATGATGTCGCTATCAAACCTATCCTACAGCACTATGCACAATCTGGTCTGGTTCCTGTCAGAATAACTGTCCTCCACACCAGAACCTTCTGTCCTCCACACCAAAACCTTCTGTCCTCCACACCAAAACCTTCTGTCCTCCACACCCAAAACCTTCTGTCCTCCACACCAAAACCTTCTGTCCTCCACACCAAAACCTTCTGTCCTCCACACCAAAACCTTCTGTCCTCCACACCAAAACCTTCTGTCCTCCACACCAGAACCTTCTGTCCTCCACACCAAAACCTTCTGTCCTCCACACCAGAACCTTCTGTCCTCCGCACCAAAACCTTCTGTCCTCCGCACCAAAACCGTCTGTCCTTCGCACCAAAACCTTCTGTCCTCCACACCAAAACCTTCTGTCCTCCGCACCAAAACCTTCTGTCCTCCACACCAGACCTTCTGTCCTCCTCACCAGATCCTCTGTCCTCCTCACCAGATATTCTGTCCTCCTCACCAGACCTTCTGTCCTCTGCACCAGACCTTCTGTCCTCTGCACCAGACCTTCTGTCCTCCGCACCAAAACCTTCTGTCCTCCGCACCAAAACCTTCTGTCCTCCACACCAGACCTTCTGTCCTCCACACCAGAACCTTCTGTCCTCCGCACCAAAACCTTCTGTCCTCCACACCAGACCTTCTGTCCTCTGTCTACAGCCCAACATCAAACACCATCAGGTCTATGCAGCGGACGGATCCTGGGATTCTTGTATTCCCAGGCCCATGGCGGGCAATGGTGATGTCATCAGGCCTTGGTGGTTTCTAGGGCAGGGGAGGAGAGGGTGGGTCCTCCGAGACCTCCTGCTCCGTCACCATGACTCTTGATGAACTGTGACATCATCCTGATGGCTAATTGGAAAGCGGGGGAACGCCACTTCAAGAGTCAAAGCAATCACTGGCTTTCTCATGATTTTCTACGAAACCTCCAGTGTTTTGAGAGAAATGCACACAAGCACGTGTGAGAGAGAGAGAGAGAGAGAGAGAGAGAGAGGGGTTACAGAGAGGGGACCACAATAAAGAAAGCAATTTATAAAAGATAGATGAATGGGGAAAAATAAATTCCAATTGAAAGAGAACCCTCACCAAATGTTTAGATTGTAGCTAGATATTGTCTTTGTCCTGTGTATTTCACCAGCCCCCTTTTTTCATGGCAAATACAATTGATCACCAGCCTCTCCAGAGATGAATCACAATTTCTGTGTATCAGTGGGTTAGCTGGGGTCTGATGAAGTAGATCATCTGTAGATCAGAAGCTCCATTGTAGTTTTATAGTAGGGCAGGGTTCTCTTGACAAATCAACACATGGCTATTAAATATCTCTGTCATGGTTATGTGAGTAGGGGTGCTCGTGTGTGCGTGTGTGTGTGTGTGTGTGTGTGTGTGTGTGTGTGTGTGTGTGTGTGTGTGTGTGGAGGTGGGGGGAGGGGAGTGTAAAGGAGTGTGTGTGTGTGGAGGTGGGGGAGGGGAGTGTAAAGGAGTGTGTGTGTGTGTGTGTGTGTGGGGGGAGGGGGGGTGAGAAGAGTAGACATTGTATCGTTCGTACAGCAGCAACATCCAGTGCTCACGTGCCAGAGCAAACAAGGCGTGACCGTCCAGCGCATGACGTCCAGGGTGGGGTCTAGTTTAGCTCGTCGCTTCGTCAGGAGGGAGGCTGAGGAGTTTTATTTGGTCCAGAAACGTGCCGAGTTCTGTCACTCTGTTCCATGATACCACAGCTATTATGCTGCCTTAACCGGCCCCATGAGATCACCAAACAACCAGCTGGATCCCTCCAAGGGTTTTCATGGCGAATGGAATGGCAGCAAGTAATGCCTGTGTGTGTGTGTGTGTGTGTGTGTGCGTTTGTGTGTGTCTGTCTGTCTGTCTGTCTGTCTGTCTGTCTGTCTGTCTGTCTGTCTATCTATCTGTCTGTCTGTCTGAGCTCACCGAAGTGCACCCTTTTCTACACTGTTGCCTGGTTGGCTGGCAGGCCTTGGTGAGATGGAAATTTTCCAGCTGGCGGGTTCACAATGAGACCAGACCACGACTGGCACAGCAGGATTACACTGCTGGTAATTATGCTGCCCTTATAAGGTTCAACTTTGTTTATGGCTAAAAGCTTTCAGTGAGTATGTGTAAGAGGTGTCTTATAGATAGATTTGAGAAAGATCTCGCTGTGTTCACAACATTGCTGCCTTAGCATTGGCTTTGTGTAGATTGGTTCAAGTCTTTCATATGGGAGGCCCCAGATTGAATTCCACCTTCGGCACACGTTCCTGACATATTAACAAGCAGATTACAGAGATCCAGCCTCTGGCTTCCAGATCCAGTCTACTGTATCAGTGACTCAGCACATTAAATGACCGAGCACATCAGCGGTTAGCATCTGTCAGGAGACTTTGCCCAGTTTACATGCCGGTATTACTGACAGCAGTTGTGGAAATTTAAAAAAAAAAAAACTTTTGCCACGTCAGTGCATTAAAAGATTATATGCATACAGTACACATCTGCTACATTAGAAATGCTTCCCACAGTTCAGTGGCATTTACTTAAATCTGTCACCAACCTGTGAACAACGATTTACCAGAAGCACGTAACATCGTGCCAGCAAATTCGTTGAATCAAAACACCTAGAGACTAGATTTCGATGAACTAGATACAACCATATCCTCTGTGGTCCTATCACTGAAGGATGCTGAGATGAGTGATCTGTCTCTTTGTCCCAAGAATGATTCAGAAATGCAGATTGTGATCCAACTATCTCTCGATGGGGCCTGTCAGCATAAATGGTGTGCTACGAGGCCGTCGTTCGACACAGATCCACACACTGGGTCGTTAATCACCCAGGAACCACCACGGAGATATAAAAGGTGGTGAGAACGAGAGGAGCCCTGGTCACCGCGGGAAAGGGTTCTCCGGGGGAAGAGGAAGCTGTCCAAATTAAAAAATACACTCCTCTGCACAGTTAAGATCGTTGGGATCGCAGTGAATCAGCGGTGTGTTAGTGCTACTGTAGCCCTACGGAGACCCATATGTTAAATAGGCGACGTCTGCTGCCAGACGCTAACCTCTAATGTTCTCGGTCACTTAATGGGCTGAGTCACTGATAGATGGCAAGGCAGA